>NC_136992.1:2597500-2602500 GCF_032717465.1 Coenobita brevimanus | reverse complement strand
CGCGGAGAGAAGAAAAGAGAAAAAGAGAGGAGGAAAGAAGGAAGCAGATTGGAGAGGAGTTAAGATGTAATAATAGGAGAGAGAGAGAGAGAGAGAGAGAGAGAGAGAGAGAGGGAGAGAGAGAGAGAGAGAGAGAGAGAGAGAAGGGGAGGAGGCTGTGGGGGTGTTGAAGAAGGAATGGGTGTCACTTTACAAGACAGGGAGAGAGAGCTGGGGGAGAAAGTTGGGGAGAAAGAAGGGGAAGCGAAAGGTGAGGAAGGGGAGAGGATGGGGAGGGGAGGGAAGGGAAATGTGAGGGAGGGGAGGGAAGGGGACGGTGACAAGGAGGGGTGAGGGACGGGGTGACTAGAAGGAAAGGCGTAGGGAGGGAGAGAGAGAGAGAGAGAGAGAGAGAGAGAGAGAGAGAGAGAGAGAGAGAGAGAGACAGGACCACCACATACTCTTAATACTAAAAAAATATATATAAAAAAATAAAACCAAAAATATAATCCCATTGAAAAAAAGAAAAAAAAAATCGCGGTAAATCCTCTCGCCGCCATGATCAATATTTTTAAATCCGGCTTAAGGCAGACGATTTTATTCAGCTGAGGGAAATCCTAGAGAGGCAGTGGGTTAGCCTCTTCCTCCCGATGACGTGTATCTTATAATTATTTCAGAGATTATATGTTATTCGCCCCAGGAGGATTTTTTTCTAGCACTTCTTCGTGACTAGCAATATTAATCTTTGCTATTTTCACCATAACTTGGCCCAGATTTTCGTCCCTTTGCTCTACGTCCTTTCCGTAGCACTTCTTCGTGACTAGCATCATTTTTCTGTACTATTTTCACCATAACTTGGCCCAGATTTTCGTCTCTTTGCTCCACATCCTTTCCATAACACTTCTTCGTGACGAGCAAAATTATTCTATACTACTTTCACATTGACTTGGCCCAGATTTTCATCCTTTTGCATCTTATTTTCTATGGTTGTAAGGCAATACAAGACATAAACTGCATCTGTACATCCTTTTCATTGCACTTCTTCGTGACTAGCACCATATGTTAGTGTTATTCTCATGTTACAACTCAGCTTTCAAAATGAAGAGAGGGGATTTTTACGCCTATTTAGAGTGAACAGAGTATGACAGGAGATGAAGGAAGAGTCCGTCGTGGTATTGAAGGGGTTAGTCACTCTAGTGCAAGGAAGGCAGTGGTATATCTGATCCCCGCCAACCCCAGACGATTTTACTCAGCTTAGGCATCACCCTTGGTAGTGCTGCTGCTGCTGCTGCTGCTGCTGCTGCTACACCTGCCAACGAGACTGGAATTAGGCTGTGTAGTCACCCGTGTCTGTTTGTCCGTCTGTGTGCAGGATGTCTCAAAAAGTTGTTATCGGATCTCAGTGGAATCGGTAGGACAGGTGGGCAGCGGATCAGGGAAAGTTTATTACCTCCGCCGACGAAGGTGGAAGAGGGGATGTATTCACCTGTGTTTGTCTGTTTGTTTTTTGGTCCACACAGTATCTCCAAAAGTTCTAAATGAATTTCAATGAAATTTTGTGGAAAGGTGGGCCATGGGACAAGAAAGAATTGATTATATTTGAGGACGGATCCGGATCCTATGTATTCCACACAATATCTCCACAGATCCTGATGCTGATCCTTTTTAATGGCAATGGCATTGGCGGAGGTATGCACTCTCTGAGTGCTTTCTAGTTATATATAATTTGCGGTGGATCCGGATCCAGATGAGGGATTAAACAAAAAACTGTGCTTGCGTTGGCGGGGGAATACTCTCTCTGATATCGTGTACCAGGCAGACCAAGGCCGTACAACTGACTGACTCTGAGGCCATAACAGTGTCGTCCAGCGGGAAAGAGGAATTACGCCAGAAAGTAATGCATTCGACGGGCGTGGGCGGAGCTGTCTGAGTGCGTCCCAGTCGCTGCCGTGGCCCAGGGCTCGGCTGATGTATGGACCATGGGGACCACAGGCTGATGCTGACCTTCTCTTGCGGTCCACCATCCTCCTTCCATGGGATAGGGAAGGGTTGAGGGACGTGTGTGTAACCAAGCAGTTGGGACTCAAGGAAACACACACACACACACACACACACACACACACACACACACACACACACATAGAGAGAGAGAGAGAGCCACCTGAAGCGGCGTCAATTACCTGCGCGGCTCACTTCAATTAAGATAGTGTTGTGATAAGTACACTGCCTGTCCGTGGTGTGGTGTGGTGGTGTGGTGGTGGGGGTGAGGGTGTGGTGTGGTGGTGTGGTGTGGCGTGGTGTGGTGGTGGTGTGGTGTGGTGGTGGGGATGAGGGTGTGGTGAGGTATGGTGAGGTGTGGTGTTATGGTGTGGTGTGGTGGTGGTGTGGTGTGGTGGGGATGGTGGTGTGGTGTGGTGTGGTGTTTATGATGGTGGTAGTGGTGCTCATGATGGTGATGGTTGTGGTGGTGACAATGGTAGTTGTGGTGATGGTGGTGGTGATGGTGTCTGTCCGTACCGTTCCAGTCTCTCTCTCTCTCTCTCTCTCTCTCTCTCTCTCTCTCTCCTTCCTTGATTATTTTTTTCCCTCCCTCCCTCCTTCTTTCTCTGTCTTTTTTTTTCTCTCCCTACTTTCAAATTCTCCCTTCCTTCCACCTCTCATTCTCTCCCTCTCTCCCTCACTCACTTGCTCCCTCCATCCCTCCTTCATTCCATCCTCTTCTCCTTCCTTCCTTCCCTTCATCTTTTCTCCCTCCTTCACTCCCTCCAATCTTTCCTTCCCTCCCTTCCTCCCTCCCTGCGTTCATTTTTCTTTCTCCCTCCCTCCCTCCCTCCCTCCCTCCCTCCCTCAGTTGCTTCCTGTTTCCTCCCATTCATTTTTTTCCTCCCTACTTACCTCCATTGTTATCTCCCTCCCTCCCTTCCTCCCTCCCTCCCTTCCTCCTTCCTCCCCTTCCTGTATCCCTGCATTCCTTCCATCTCTTTCTCCCTCCCTCCCTCTTCTCCTTTCCCTCTTTCCTCCCTCCATTTCTGGCTCCCTTCATCTTCCCGCCCACCTTCCCTCCCTCCCTCCTTCTCTCCCTTCCTTCTCTCCTTCCTTCCTAGCCTTCCTTCTTTCTCCATTCCCCTCCCAAACTCCCTTGATTCCTTCTCTCCCTTTCTCCCTCCCTCCCTCCCTCACTCTCAGCATCCCTTCATTCTCTCCATCCTTCCCTTCATTCTCTCCCTCCCTCACTCCCTTCCAGGCTCCCTTGATTCCCCTCACTGCCTCCCTTCATTCCCTCTCTCCCTCCCTCCCTCCCTCCCTTCATTCTCTCCCTCCCTCAAACCCTCCCTCCCTCCCTCCCTCCATTCATTCTCTGCCTCCCTCCCTCCCTCTCTTCATTCCCTCCCTCCCTCCCTTCATTCCCTCACTCCCTCCCTTCATTCTCTCCCTTCCTCCCTCCCTCCCTCTTCATATACCTGAGTAAATTGATTTCGTTTCTGACGCTTCCATTCACACCGGCCTGATGTTGGTGGTTGTGGTAGTTGTGGTGGTTGTGGTAGTTGTGGTGGTTGTGGTGGTTGTGGTAGTCGTGGTAGTTGTGTGGTTGTGGTAGTTGTGGTCGTTGCGGTTGATGTGGTTGATGTGGTGGTTGTGGTAGTTGTGGTGGTTGTGGTAGTTGTGGTGGTTGTGGTGGTTGTGGTAATTGTGGTGGTTGCGGTTGTGGTTGATGATAGTGGTGGTGAAAGTGAAGTAGTTACAACAATGATGGTGAATATAGTGATGATAATGATGATGATAGTAGTGATGACGATGATGATGATGATGATGATGATGATGATGACTATAGTGGTGGTGGTGATGATGATGATGATGATGATGATGATGACTATAGTGGTGGTGATGATGATGATGATGATGATGATGATGACTATAGTGGTGGTGACGATGATGATGATGATGACCGAGGTATTGTTGATGATTGTGATGATGAAGGTAGTAATAGTGGTGATGAGAAGTGATGATGATAGTAAAGATCTGAGTGGTGATTTGGAGTGATGATGATGGTGTGGTAGTGATGATGGTAGTGATGAATATGGTAATTTTGGTGTTCTTGAAGGTGATGATGGCAGTGGTGATGATGTTGGTCATGGGAAAGAAAGTAATGGTGATATTAATGTAGTGATGATGATGGTGGTGATGATGATGATAATGATGATGATGGTGATAATGATGATGATGATGATGATGATGATGATGATAATGATGATGATGATGGTTGTCTTAGTAGTTGTAGATATGGGAGAGAGAGAGAGAGAGAGAGAGAGATAGAGAGAGGGGGGGAATGGACGGAATGAAACAGGAATGGGGAGAAAGAGGGAAGGAAGGAGAGAAAGGAGGGAGAGAAGAGGAGGGGAGGGAAGGTTGGAAAGAAAACAAAGTTGGAGTAAGGGCGGAAAGGAAGGAAGGGAGGAAAAGAGGGAGAGAAGGAGGAAAGAAATGGGGAGGGAGGGAGGGAGAGGAGGGAAATAGGGAGAGAGGGAGGAAAGGAAGGAAGGAAAGAAGAAAGGAAGGACAAGAGAAAGAGAAAGTGGGGGAAACAGGGAGGAAGGGAAGGAAGGAGGGAAGGAAAGAAGGAGAGAAGAAGGAGGGAAATAAGGAGGGAGGGAGGGAAGAAAGGAAGGAAGGAAAAGAGAGATAGAAGAGGGAGGGAAATAGGGAGGGAGGGAGGAAAGGAAGAAAGGAAGGAAGGAAAAGAGGGAGAGAAGAGGGAGGGAAATAGGGAAGGAGGGAAGGAAGGAAAGAAGGAGAGAGGGAAATAGGGAGGGAGGGAGAGAGGGAGGGAGGGAAGGAGAGAGGAAGACAAGAGGGAGGAAAATAGGGAGAGAGGGAAGGAAGGAAGGAAGGAAAAGAGGGAGAGAAGGATGGAAATAGGGAGGGAAGGAAGGACGGAAAGAAGGAGAGAGGGAGAGAAGGGGGAGGGAAATAGGGAGATGAGGGAGGGAGAGAGGGAGGGAAGGAAGGAAGGAAAATAGGGA
>NC_136992.1:2575000-2595000 GCF_032717465.1 Coenobita brevimanus | reverse complement strand
AGACAGACAGGCAGGCAGGCAGGTAGGAAGAAAGAGACAGACAGACAGACAGACAGACAGACAGGCAAGTAGACAGAAAAAGACAGACAGACAGACAGAGACAGACAGACAGACAGACAAACAGATAGACAGACAGACAGACAGACAAACAGACAGACAGGCAGGTAGACAGAAAAAGACAGACAGACAGACAGAGACAGACAGACAGACAGACAGACAGACAGGGAGATAGACAGAAAAAAAGACAGACAGACATACAAAGGCAAAGAGAAACAAATTTTCGCGATCACTAAAAATCGCGATGCACAAGAGTAACAATTTTTAGTGGGCATAAATTTTTCGCGATATCCAAAAATTTTAAGAAAATCGAGGAAAAATATATATTGAACTCTTGTGATAATTAGACACAAAATTTTGAGTCCTGAGGATTTTCCATTCGTGGGCGTATTAGAAAATATTTCATGATTGAAAATATATGAGCGAATTAAAAAACTGGTGAAATTCTTGTGATAGTGATTTTGGTGGTGGTTTGGTGATGGTGGTGGTGATGGTGATGGTGGTGGTGATGGGGGTGGTTGTGGTGGTGATGAGGGTGGTTGTGGTGGTGATGGTGGTGGTGATGGGGGTGGTGGAGATTGTGGTGGTGGTGGTGAAGTGGTGAGACGAAGATAGTGGTGGTGGTGATGGCGGTGGTGGTGATGATAGTGATGGTGGTGGTGGTGATTATAAGGTCCTGGAGGTGGTGATACTGAGGTGGTGATGGTGATGATGGTGGCGATAGTGGTGATGAAAGTGATGATGATGGTGACAGTGGTAATGAAAGTGATGACGGTGGTGGTAGTGATGAAAGTGATGATGGTGGTGATAGTGGTGATGAAAGTGAGTGGTAATGGTGATAGTAAGATGATGGTACTGATGGTGATGGTGGTGATAGTGGTGATGGTGACAGAAAGGGGATAGTGACAGCGATAATGGTGAGACGGTGATGATAGTGACGTGGTGACACGGTTATGGTGAGGTGGTGAGAGTGACGTGGTGATGATAGTGATGATGGTGGTGACAATGCCGTGGTAATAGTAGTGGTGATGATTGTGATATGGTGATAGTTGTGATGGAGTAATGGCGATAGGAAGTGGTGGTGATAGGTGGTGGTGATAGTGAGCTGGTGCTGGTGATGGTGATTGCAAGGTGGTGATGGCCATGATGTAGTGGTGATAGTGGTGACGGTGATAATGGTCTGGTGATGGTGATGGTGATAGTGACGGTATGGTAGTGACAGTAGGAGCAATGATAGTGAGGTGGTGATGGTGATGATGTGGTGGTGATAGTTGTAGTGGTGATGGCGATAGTGAGGGAGTGATGATGCCACTTAAGTAATGGTGATGAGTGATGGTGGTGGTGATAGTGATATACAATGGTGATGATCATGGTGGTGGTGGTGGTATGGAGTGTGGTGGTGATAGTGGGGTGGTGATGGTAGGGTAGTTTTAGTGTTGTGGTAATAGTGTGATGGTGATAGTGTGGTGGTGCTAATATGGTGGTGATAGTATGGTGGTGATAGTGTGTGGTGGTGGTGTGGTGGTGATAGTGTGGTGGTGATAGTGTGGTAGTGAAAGTGTGGTGGTGATAGTGTGGTGGTGATAGTGCGTGGTGGTGATTGTGTGGTGGTGATAGTGTAGTGGTGATTGTGTGGTGGTGATAGTGTGGTGGTGGTGATAGTGTGGTGGTGGTGATAGTGTGGTGGTGGTGATAGTGTGGTGGTGATAGTGTGGTGGTGATAGTGTGGTGGCGATAGTGTGGTGGCGATAGTGTGGTGGTGATAGTGTGGTGGCGATAGTGTGGTGGTGATAGTGTGGTGGGCGTTTGCTTCGCTCCTTCGCCTTTACTCTGGCATTTTAGCAAACTGAATCTCTCTCTCTCTCTCTCTCTCTCTCTCTCTCTCTCTCTCTCTCTCTCTATGTATCTATCTGCCTCTATCTTCCAGTTTTATCAGTTCTCTCTCTCTCTCTCTCTCTCTCTCTCTCTCTCTCTCTCTCTCTTTCCGTCTTCCCAGGGATCAATTAGTCCCCATGAATCGAGTGTGTGTGTGTGTGTGTGTATGGTGTGTGTGTGTGTGTGTGTGTGTGTGTGTGTGTGTGTGTGTGTGTGTGTGTGTGTGTGTGTGTGTGTGTGTGTGTGTGTGTGTGTGTGTGTGTGTGTGTGTGTGTGTGTGTGTGTGTGTGTGTGTGTGTGTGTGTGTGTGTGTGTGTGAGAGAGAGAGAGAGAGAGAGAGAGAGAGGAGGTGGGATGGTGATGTGATATGGCCTAACAGACTTAAACACATGATGCACACACACACACACACACACACACACACACACACACACACACACACACACACACACACACGTACTAGATGGTAGGTGAGGGCGACCATCATCCACTCACTTGATGTAGTGCTGCTTACTTTTTCCCAGTGTGATTCTGCACTGATTGACTAACCCAGTGGTCTCCCTGTAGCCCAAGGAACCATTTACAACGCTGGGTGGTAACCATATAACTAAATAGTGGTGTGATCTGGTGCCCTTGTTAATTGGGTAGAGAGATACAAATGGAGTGTCCATCCATGAACCAAAATTCCACACTTCCCCGCACCTCGCTGTGACGAGGCGCTGTCTGTCGCAAGGTAATATCGGGTCACTGTACGGGAAGGGCCTGTAGGGGTGGTTGTTTGCCTGTGATTGATGGGTATGCTCGGCCAGACATACAGGGGTTGCTCAACTACTGCTACTGCTACTACTGCTGCTGCTACTATTCTTACTACTAGTACAACTACTACTGCTGCTGCTACTATTCTTACTACTACTACTACTACTACTACTACTACACACATATATACAGATTAACATAGATGCCCACATACACCACATTGCTCCGCTAAACACACACACACACACACACACACACACACACACACACACACACACACACACACACACGTTTCAGCCTCTCTCTCTCTCTCTCTCTCTCTCTCTCTCTCTCTCTCTCAACAAATCCCACTCTTCTCTTGTAAACCAACACTACATTTTTTCTCATAAATAAACATGACGGATGGGCGTAAGTTTGTAAGGTAGTCCGTAATACACTGTTTGGCGCTGTGTACCCTGGGTGGAGAGAAGCAGCTGCGGCGTCCATCCAGGAACCAAACTTTCTTATATTTCCCTGCGCCTCTTACTGGGAAGGCCTCTGTTTCGATCCTGGTGAGGCGCTGTCTACCACAAGGGGGCGCGGATTCCCTACACGGTGTATGTATTTTACTGTACCTGTAAGACGCAGTTGCTTTCCTGTGTTCGATGGGTCTGCTCGTCGAACAACAACAATAACAACCTGGGATACTGATTTTATATTATGTTCTTGGTATCCTTGAACGATTTTAATTTTTTTATTTCTTATATTTATGTATGTATGTATTTATTTATTTATGTAGTTTTGTTTACAGAAGATATTTCACGCTAAAGGAGTTGCGTAGAGCCTTCATTAACCCTTTCCCTGAGGCCCTGAAGCTCTATCCTAAACTGAGCGAAATCGTCTGGTAGCAACAATAGCGGAATACAAATCACTCGGACTGAAAGCTTTAACTTCTGATATGCTATACTCCTTCCACCTTAACTTGGCCCAGTTTTTAGTCCTTTTGCAGCTTATTTCACGCCGCTCAGTGCCGGAAAATGTTAAACGCTATGACTCTACACCAGCACTTCTTCGTGACTAGCACCATCTTCTAGCATTAATATTTCGCTACAACTCAGCGCTGAAGATGGAGAAGATGGCAATTTCAAGCCAAATTAAAGTGAACGGAGTATAGCAGAGAAGGGAGATAAAATATTGATGATGTTGAATACGAGTTTAGTCATTATATGTAGGCTATATTGAAGGCATAGGAGCAGGTGTTTTCCAGGTGATTAAGCCAGGTTAGAGTGAGCGGAGTATAGCAGCGAAGGGGGTGAAATACTGACACGTGTTGAAATGGGGTAAGTCTGTTTATGTAGGCAATATTGAAGGTTTAAGAACAGGTAATTGCAGGTGATTTATGTAGTGATGTATGTATGTATTTTTGCGTTTTTTTATGTAGTGATGTATGTGTGTATGTATTTTTGCGTGTTTTTTTTTTTTGTAGTTATATCGTGTTCAGTTGGGTAGTTCATATATATATTTTTTTAGACTGCTTATTTCTCTTTTTTTTTTCTGTCTTTTTCTGTGTTTTTCGGCGCTCTTCTTCTTCGTCTTTTTTTTCCTTGATCGTTTTCTTGGTTGGTCTTCCTCATCCTCTTTCATGTATTTCCTTTCCTCCCTTATTGTTATTATTATTATTATTATTATTATTATTATTATTATTATTATTATTATTATTGATGTTGTTGTGGTTGTTATTATTATTATTATTGTTATTATTATTATTATTATTATTATTATTATTATTTTATTATTATTATTATTATTATTATTATTATTATTATTATTATTATTATTATTATCAACATCATCATCAGTGCTGCTATTGCTCTTATTGTTACTATCATTACTACTACAACTACAACTACTACTACTACTACTACTGTTACTACTTCTTCTTCTTCTTCTTTTACTAATACAACTACTACTACTGCTCTCTATCCTCCTCCTCCTCCTCCTCCTCCTCCTCCTCCTCCTCTCAACATCTGCCATACTTAAGTGGTCATCAGTTTCTTTCATCATCATCATCATCATCATCACCTCCATCATCAATACCACTACCACCACTATCACCATCATCATCACCACCATTGTCCTCCTCCTTCTCATAACCATTATTAACATCATCATCATCATCATCATCATTATCGTTCCTACCACCACCATCATCATCAGCATCATCATCAACATCACCACTACCATTACCATCATCATCATCAACATCATCATCATCATCATCATCATCATCATCATCACCACCACCACCACCACTACCATTACCATCATCATCATCAACATCATCATCATCACCATCATCATCACCACCACCACTACCACTACCGTATCATCATTATTATCACCATCATCATCACCATCAACAACATCATCACAGTCACCACCACCACCACCACCACTACCATCATCATCATCATCACCACCATCATCACCATCACCACCACCATCTTGTTTTCCCTTCCTCCTCCTCCTCCTCCTCCTCCTCCTCCTCTTCCTCCTTATTCCTCAACATCACCCATCGTCAAAGGGTCATCAATCTCTCTCCGAAAAAAACAACAAAAAGCAAAGAAAAAAACAATGCATCTCTACACCCATTAAAAAGACACATATTGGCGGGAACGAATTATTTTTTTTCTTTTTCATTTTTCTTGTTATTTTTTAATTTCTACCCGCCTCCAGACGATTTTATTCACCTTATGAGAGAGAATTTTGGAACGGGGGGGGGGTTAGATGCAGCCTTCACTAACCCCTTCGGTACGAGAGGCCTTTCTGGAAGCAAATCGTCTGGGTGAGGAAGAATGGGGTGTTTTAAAAGGTAAGTTCTCGGTCTGAAGGTGTTAAGGGAATGATAACGAAAATGAATCGCTGAGGGAGAGACGTTGCGGATTCTCAGAGGGTATTTTGATACATTTTTTCCCCAAATTTTTTTCCCATCTCAAACCGTTCGTATTATTTTGAAATTCCGTAGCGCGTCCTCCTTAGCGATTTATTTTGCATATTTACACATTAACAGTCTATTGTATCTATCTTATCTAGGCATCATGTGCAGAATAAATTGCTATGAAAAAGGTGTTAAGAAATATCCAGGGTCACTTAGAAAATGGCCCTAAATCCGCTCAAGGTTAGCAAGAATTAAGTAGCCAAATGTAATCTATGACGTCACTAAGCTCCTCCTCCTAATTTATGACGTCACCAAGCACCGCCTCCCAACTGTGACGTCACCAAGCCCCGCCCCCAACTGTGACGTCACCTCTTTTGGTGACGTCATCGCTCTCAGGGCCACCCCATTTACCTCGTTGGCGATTTTTAAACACTTTCTCGGCCAGGTAATTAAAGTTTGGAGAGAGAGAGAGAGAGAGAGAGAGAGAGAGAGAGAGAGAGAGACTACATTTTCTCTCCATTTGCTGATGTACCCCCACTATAATTTCTCTCTCTCTCTCTCTCTCTCTCTCTCTCTCTCTCTTCCTTTCCTGCTTCCTTCCCTTTCTTCTTCCCTTTCCTCTTCCTCTCTCTCTCTCTCTCTCTCTCTCTCTCTCTCTCTCTCTCTCTCTCTCTCTCTCCTGTCGCGGCCACACACACACACTCAAATTGATACATTTTCCCTCCCCCCATTTCCTCTCCTCCCCCCTCCTCCCTCTTTCATTCCCTCCCCTCCCCTCCCCTCTCCCCTCCCCCTCTTTCTCTCTCTCTCCTCCCTTCCCCTCTCATTTCTTCTCTCCCCTCCCCTCCCCTCCCCTCCCCTCCCCTCCCCTCCCCTTCCCTACCTCCCTCCCTCTTTCCTCTCGTCCCTCCCCCACCTCTCTCCTTCCTTTCATTCTCCCTCCCTCCTCTCCCCTGCCTTTCCCTCCCTCCTCTCCCCTGCCTTTCCCTCCCTCCTCTCCCCTCCCTTTCCCTCCTTCCTCTCCCCTGCCTTTCCCTCCCTCCTCCCCCCTCCCTTTCCCTCCCTTCTCTCCCCTCCCTTTCCCTCCCTCCCCTCCCCTCCCTTTCCTCCCCTCCCCTCCCCATCGGTCTCCTCTCCATCTCCCCTTCATGCCCTCCCTCTCCTTCCTTCTTTCTTAACTCCCCTCCCTCCTTGCTTGCCTCCCCTCCCCTCCCCTCCCCTCCCTCCATGCTTTCCCCTCCTACTGACCTTACCTCCTTCCCTCCCTCCCTCCCTTTCCTCTCCCCCCACCTCCCTTCCTCCCTCCTTTCTTTCACTTTCTTCCTCTCACCTTCCAACTCGTCCCCTCCCTCTCTCTCCTGTCAGCCCCCCCTTCCCTCCCCCGCCCCTCTCTCTCTCTCTCTCTCTCTCTCTCTCTCTCTCTCTCTCTCTCTCCCAGCCTGCAGTCCACCGCGTTCACATTCAGATGAAGTCAAGGTTACAACTAATACTACCTAACACCTCTTCCTTAGCGATTTATTTTTGATTTGGCTGGTTAATATCAAATTGCATGTTATTTATCCTGAGTATGGTGATATTTGAATGATTTAAATAACACAGAAGAGGACAGTTAGGAGTAATAAACAAAATAAATCGCTTAGGAAAAGGTGTTAGGAATTTACCAACGAGAATAGGTGTCATCGGTATGAAGATGTTAAGATAAAAGTTAGATTCACATAAACTATACTATGTTCACTTTAACTTGGTGTAAAATTGCCATCTCTCCGTTTTGAATGCTAGTCACGAAGAAGTGCAATGGACTGGATGTAGAGCCGTGGCATTGTCTTATTCTAACACTGAGATACGTGAAGCAAGCTAAGAGAGAGAGAGAGAGAGAGAGAGAGAGAGGGTCAGACAGACAGACAGACGGAGAATGAGCCAAGTATCAGGGAGAGAGAGAGAGAGAGAGAGAGAGAGAGAGAGAGAGGATCATACAGACAGACAGACAATGAGCCAAGTATCAGGGAGAGAGAGAGAGAGAGAGAGAGAGAGAGAGAGAGAGAGAGAGAGAGAGACAGACAGACAGACAGACAGACAGACAGACAGAGACAGAGACAGAGACAGACAGACAGACAGACAGACAGACAGAGAGATGAGCCAAGTATCAGGGAGAGAGAGAGAGAGAGAGAGAGAGAGAGAGAGAGAGAGAGAGAGAGAGAGAGTCATACAGACAGACAGACAGAGAATGAGCCAAGTATCAGGGAGAGAGAGAGAGAGAGAGAGAGAGAGAGAGAGAGAGAGAGAGAT
Organism: Coenobita brevimanus; assembly: GCF_032717465.1. Lineage (NCBI taxonomy): Eukaryota > Metazoa > Arthropoda > Malacostraca > Decapoda > Coenobitidae > Coenobita > Coenobita brevimanus. The sequence continues at coordinate 2,587,109 of NC_136992.1, read as the reverse complement.
GAGCCAAGTATCAGTGAACGAAGATAAGAGGAGATTTAACTGAGATATTTAAATGGATTACGGGATTTAACTCTGGATTTTAAACTCTCCATCTTGAATCCTGAGTTTTAGCCGTAGATTAGCACCAGAGGATGATTCTAGTCACGAAGAAGTGCCCTGGAAAGAATGCTGAGCCGTAGTTTTGTCTTATTCTGCCACTGAGGGTTGTTAAAATGGACGAATAATAATTAAAAAAAATCTAGGCCAAATCAAGATAAAAGGACTATACTTTAAAACATCCAACAGGCTTGAGGGAACGTTCACAAATAATTCAGCCAAAAAAATAAATGAAAAAGCACTAAATATATACAGAAAAAAACAGGCCATTATTTTACGCTTTTCACCTTAACCTGGCCCAAATTTTCGTCCATTTGCAGCTTATGCAGGAAAATACGTAAGGCTCTACATCCTCTCCATGGCACTTCTTCGTGACTAGCACCATATTCTAGTGTTAATATAGTGCTATGGCTTGGATAATGAGCGACTGGTGAAAAAGATAACTAGATCTGATGTGAAAGGTGTAAGGCTGAGAGGAAGACCACGAATAGGATGGATGGACAGTGTGAAGAGAGCGCTGGATGCGAGAGGGATGTCTGTTGAGCAAGGAAGAGTGGCTGTGCGTGACAGAAATAAATGGAGAGAAATTGTGAATGAATAAGTGATGACGCAGCCCTGAGGGGATATTCTCCCGCATTTGGTCTGATCAGCTAGTCAGGTCAGGTGCGGGTAAGGGGATGGGTCTGTTATGATGTGGCAGGGGTAAACCAGTTCTGCTGTCGGGCCCTGCTGCGGATGTCACTGATTGCATTGCGCAGTTGACCCTTGTGCGGTGTGATGCGGTGAGGATCTGTCCGTTCTCCCCTTTGGAGCTAAGATGCGAATGAATGTGTTTGAATGGATGAGTAAATGGAGAGTGAGTCGTCCTGTCTCGGCTACCTCCCTTTCCTTGGGGGAAGCAGCCTAGGTATATAGATAGATAGATAGATGGCTTGGTATTCAAAGTGGAGAGAGAGAGAGAGAGAGGGAGAGAGGGAGAGAGAGAGAGAGAGAGAGAGAGAGAGAGAGAGAGAGAGAGAGAGAGAGAGCAGTTTTAGCCAAGTTTGAGTGAAAAGAGTATTTGTATATAAAGGAGTTTTGATAAAGTCTACGGAAGTCTCACACCGCTTTTCATATATATATATATATATTTTAGTTTTTCTTTCTTTTCTTACTCCCCCGTCTCTCTCTCTCTCTCTCTCTCTCTCTCTCTTGAAATGAGCCTGTCTCCCTCAACCACTTCGCACTTTTTGGAGGGTCCGGCGCGTCCACCATCTCGGCCCAAACTGACACTTCAACCGAACCCGACTTTAAAAATCCTCGCCGACTCGTTCCCCGCCACCGAAATAGCCTCCCTCACCCTCTAATCTCGCCCATATCCGAATTCGGTCGATGGATGGAATTTTAGAGCCCCGGAGCCGAATTGGTTTGGGGTGACGAACTCTCCCGGCGGCTTTGCTATCGTGGGTTCCATCATCCTACTCTGACTACCTTTCCTCTCTCTCTCTCTCTCTCTCTCTCTCTCTCCTTCTGTTTCGTCACTTCCTTCCCTCTTTTTCTCCTATCCCTTCTTCCTCCCTCCTTTCATCCCCTCCCTTTCCATTTCCTCCCTTCCCCTTATCCCTCCCTTCCCTCCCTTTATTCCTTCTCTCCCTTCTTTTCCCTTTCTTCTTCTCTCTCTTTTCTTCCGCTCTACGTCCTCTCCTCTCCCTTTTCTCCTCTCCTTTTCCCTCCCTCATTCCCTCCCTCCCTCATTCCCTCCCTCCCTCATTCCCTCCCTCCCCCTCCTCTCCCTCCCTCCCATTCTCTTTCTGTGCCCCCCAGAAATAATGTTATAAAGAAAATGGATTTATATAGAAAATGTGGGTGAACTACCGAGAGAGAGAGAGAGAGAAAGAGAGAGAGAGAGAAAGAGAGAGAGAGAGAAAGAGAGAGAGAGAAGTAACCATATCTGCAGAACATGGAGCAAATGACACACACACACACACACGCACACACACACACACGTATCTATATCCTCTCTCTCTCTCTCTCTCTCTACCTATCTATCTACCTATCTATCTATCTATCAACCAGTCATCAAAATTATAAAGTTATCTTATTACTTTACGTTCCTTACACATATTTAAAAACTGTACTTATTCAATACTTTATTTAAATACAAATAAATAAATTTCATTATATTAGGCCATAAATTCTATAGGAAAAATATATACGGTGAAAAATAAAGAAATTACTTGTGGTGGTAAATGAAGAAGGTCCTGATGTGTGGATGCTGGTAGGGTGATGATGATGATGATGATGATGATGATGATGATGATAGCAATGATAATGAGAACGACAAGATGATGATACTACTACTGCCACTACTACTACTACTACTACTAATAATAATAATAATAGTAAAATTTTATTATTATTATTATTATTATTATTATTATTATTATTATTACTATTACTACTACTACTACTACTATTATTATTATTATTATTATTATTATCATTATTATTACTATTATTATTATTATTATTAACTACAACACAATAACACCTTACATTGCCATTCTCACCTGTAATCTGTGTACAGGTAATACTGGCTTTATTAACATCAGGTAATGGCAATAGATAGATAGATAGGTAGATAGATAGACGCAATGGAGTCATAAACCAGAACATCCCTACTCATCAACAACACAATCCTATGCTCCCTGTCTGTCTGTATGTATGTATGGCTGCATGCTACACTATCTATCTTTCTGTCTATCTGTCTGTTTATCTATTAGGCTGCGTCTGTGTCTATCTGCCTGTCTATCTATCTATCTGTCTGTCCATCCAGCCACCTGAATGACCCACCCAACCTCACCAGTACCCCACTCCACCCCACCCAACCCCACCAGTACCCCACTCCACCCCACCCAACCCCACCATTACCCCACTCCACCCCACCCAACCCCACCATTACCCCACCCCACCCCACCAGTACCCCACCCAACCCCACCTTACTCTACCCTACCACATCACATCAACTTCCCATCAAGCTTTTAACGTGAAGGCATCAGTCCCTTTCTGCTTTCTTTCCTGTCTTCTCTCCTTTCTTCCATCTTTCTACTCCCTTTTACTCCTCACTCCTTTTCTTCCCTCTCCCTCTTTCTCCCCTACCTTTCCCTCTTCTCTGCGTTCACTCCTTCCTTCCTTCCTTCCTTTCCCTCACACTTTTTTCTTCTTTCCTTCCTTCCTTTCTTCCTTTCTTCTTCCTCCCCTCCTTCCCTGTCCTTCTTTCTCTCAGTGATTTCTTCTTTTCACTTATTTTCCTTCCTCTCCTTCTCCCTCCCTCCCTCTCTCTCTCTTCCCTCTCCTCCTTCCTCTCTCCTCATCCCTCTCCCCACACCATATCATCTCCATCCCCTTCTCATTACCACACACCCTCGAATTCACTTTCTCTCTCTCTCTCTCTCTCTCTCTCTCTCTCTCTCTCTCTCTCTCTCTCTCTCTCTCTCTCTCTCTCCACTGTGGCAAAACCCAGCGTGGATTTAACCCCACCCATCGACCGCAAGTCATTCCGAACCTCATTTCTACCTTTCAATCGCCTAAACCCCTCACACCTCACCAAAATTACTTAGTTTTAATATAAGTGAAAGACTTAAATGTATTCTCCCAGCATTGTCAAGTAATCTAGTATTGAAGTGACATTTGGAATAATGATTGTGATAATAATAATGATAATAATAATAATAATAATAATAATAATAATAATAATGATAATAATAATAATAATAATAATGGTTATGATGATACTACTACTACTAATAATAATAATAATAATAATGATAATAATAATAATAATAATAAAAATAATAATAATGATGACGAATATGATGATAATTATAATGGTGATGATGAAGAAGAAGAACTAGACCGATGATGATGATGATGATGATGATAATGACTACGGCGATATTAACAGCGATGATAATAATTAAAAAAACGACAACAAAAATAATGATCAAGATAATCCTAATTCCCCTCTCTACGCCCCCACATCAAAAATATCTTTCAGAAATTTTGGAAGGAGTATACGGGGGGGGGGGGAGTCTCAAAATATGTAAATTGAGGGGGAAATGAAACGAAGGATGTTCTTATAGAGTCCACTTTATGCAGCTTATCAAAGAAGGAGAAAGTGGAGAGGGAGGGAAGGGGAGGGGGAAAGGGAGGGGGAGGGAGAGGGGTTGGGGAAGGAGAGGGGAGGTGTAAGGGAAGGGGGAAGGAGAGGAAGAGGGGGAAGGGGTAGGGAGAGGGAAGGGGTAGGGGGAGGGGGAGCGAGAGGGGGGAAGGAGAGGGAGAGGGGGAAGAAAAGGGGGAAGAGTAAGAGAAGGGGGAAGGAGAGGTGGAGGGATAGGGGAAGGGGGGAGGAGATGGGGAAGGAGTGGGGGAGGGAGAATGGGAAGGGGAGGGGAAGGCGGACGGAGAGGGAGAGGGAAGGGGGGAAGGAGAGGGGGAGGGGTAGGGTAAGGGGGAAGGAGAGGGGGAGGGGGAGGGGGAGGGGGAGGGGAGGGGGAAAGAGGGGGAGGGGTAGGGGAAGGGGGAAAGAGTGGGAGAAGGAAAGGGGGAAGGAGAGGGGGAGGGGTAGGGTAAGGGGGAGGGAGAAGGGGAGGGGGAGGGGGACGGGTAGGGGAAGGGGAAGGGGGAAGGAGAGGGAGAAGGAGTGGGGGAGGGAGGGAGGGAAGGACACCGGAGGAAGAGGGGGAAGGAGAGGGGCGGGGAGGGGGAGGAGGGGGTTCTAATCCTTGAGTTCATCCACTTAATCCAACTTTACCTGTACCCTTAATAGTTTGGTAGGTAATATGAGTAACCAGGGTAACACCTAGGGGCGGTAACTGTGGTAACCTTAATGATATAATGACTCCTGCCACACGCTCAAAGGCTTAAGTTACGGAGGTGAGCACCGTGATTAAGCGCCGCATGACATCCTCCCCCATCCTTCCTTTTCCCATGCTGGTGAAGTACGAAAGGGGTCGGGTAAGGAGGCTCCTGATCACCTCCTCTTTAGCGATTTATTTTTGGATATGGGTGGCGAATATCCTCTTGTACGTTATTTATGCAGAGTATGGCGATGTCTGAAGGATTAATATAACACAGAATAGAAGAGTACGGTGTCAAAAGGAAAACAAATCGCTTAGGAAAAGGTGTTAGGGAGCTTCCTTAACTGATGATGGAAGCGACAGAGTGTATCCGAAATCTAAACATCTAAAAAAAATAACAAAATAAAAAGCAAATCCAACACCCAATTTTAATGTCCTCCGCAGACGAGATTTGAACCCCGCACTTGGGACTCACGTATCGAGAGGTGGAAGCCCCAAACACCGGGCCACCGAGGATCCACCCTGACCCAGCCCTGCCTAGCCTTATTAACCCCTTATTTACCTTATTATTAACCTTAATTTGGTTCTGATTTTCATCCTTTGGCTGCGTATTTTGGGTATTTTTATGAGTGAGGAGAAGACTTGCACTTGTATATCCTTTCCATAGCACTTCTTCGTGACAAGCACCGTATTTCTCTGTCTGTCTGTCTGTCTGTCTCATTAAACCTTCCACATCCTCTCCCTTCCTCCCTCTCCCTGCCTATTACTCTCCCTTCGCTCTCTTCCTCTCACACTTGAAGTTCCCTCCCACTCTCTCTCTCTAATTGAGCACTAGTTCTCTCTCTCCTTCTCTCACTATATCTTCTTTATGCTCTCTCTCTCTCTCTCTCTCTCTCTCTCTCTCTCTCTCTCTCTCTCTCTCTCTCTCTCTTTAAACGAGCGAGCAAAAGTAACTCATTAAGGAACGAATAATTCTGGAACAGGAGCCCATGAACGTAACTTTATGGAGAGAGAGAGAGAGAGAGAGAGAGAGAGAGAGAGAGAGAGAGAGAGAGAGAGAGACTGGTTTATGAACGTAACTTTATGAGACAGACTTAACTGATGTGTGAACCAAACGTGTGTGTGTGTGTGTGTGTGTGTGTGTGTGTGTGTGTGTGTGTGTGTGTGTGTGATTCAGGTCTGTAACTTTATGATAAAACTCACTTTCTTCCGAACGTAACTTTATGAGACAAACGTAACTGATGTGACGTTAAAAGAGAGAGAGAGAGAGAGAGAGAGAGAGAGAGAGAGAGAAATTCAGGTCTGTAACTTTATGAAAAAACTCACTTTCTTCCGAACGTAACTTTATGAGACGAACGTAACTGATATCTGAACGTAACTTTTAGACATATCTAGACGTAACATTATGAAAAGAACCTAACTGAGCTTTGACCGTAACTTTATGGGAAAAAAATCACTGTCATCTGAACGTAACTTTATTAAACCTGGCGTAACTGAACGTAACTTTATGACACAGACGAACCTGATCTCTGAACGTAACTACGAGCCTCTCTGGTTTCTGAACGTAACTTTATGAAACAAAACTAACGAATATCTGAACGTAACTTAATGAAATAAACCTAACTTGTGTCTGAACGTAACTTTATGAACCCAAGCTAACTTACGTGTGAACCAAATTTAAATAGACAAACGTAACTTCTATTTGTTTAACGTAACTTGACATTTGAACGTAACTTATGGCACTTGAACGTAACTTATGACACTTGAACGTAACTTCTAACCGTTGAACGTAACTTAGGGCACTTGAACGTAACTTCTGACACTTGAACGTAACTTCTGACAAATGAAAAGAAGAAAGGAAGGAGGAGGAGGAGGAAGAAAAGCATAAGAAAAGCATTGTGAGGTGAATCCTTTATCGTTTAATGTGATCCTCCTCCTCTTCCTCCTCCTCCTCCTCCTCCTCCTACTCCTCCTCCCACTCTTCCTCTTCCCTCTCCTCCTCCTCCTCCTCCTCCTCCTCCTCTTTTCTTTAAATCTCCATCTTTTCTCTTTTCACATAATCCTCCTTCCTTCCTCCGCCTCTTCCTCTTCCTTTCCTCCCTTTCTTACTCTTCTTCTTCCCCTTCCCTCCCATTCTTCCTCTTCTTCTTCCCCGTCCCTCCCTTTCTTCCTCTTCTTCTCCCTTCCTCCCTTTCTTCCTCTTTTTGCCCCTCCCTTCAGTTCTTCCTCTTCATCATCCCCTTCCCTCCCTTTCTTCCTCCTCTTCCCCTTCCATTTCATCTTCCTCTTCTTCCTCCCTTAAAAACAGAAAAAGTTATCACCCTGAAGAGGTTAAAGTCTCCCTTAAGACCTCCCTTTAAATTCCACTTTGGCTTAGGAGAGGGGGGGCCTTCACGTGATGGTACCGATATAGATGTAAGGTGGAGCTGCCCTGTCATGTAAACCTCCCTCAATCCACTGCCTATCCCCCACAAGGATGATGGAAGGCTGGGGAAAAGTGGAGGTTCAGCCTGCAGTCCACAGGGTTCACGTTCAGATGAGCCTGGGGTTTGCAAGTACTAAAAAAACCCTAATTTAACTTATATACCCGTACTTTAACTTTAATTTAGACTTTAAATCAACCTTTATTCGTCCCTTTAAACCCATCCAGGTATTTTAAGTCCCCTTTAAATTACCTGTTAATTTACCTCCCACACCTTGCTTTATATTTCGTATCAGATGTTAGTAATTACCTTAAAATCTCCTTTGATCTAATTTAAACCTCTAAACACTCCCTAAAAAGGGTTTTTAATATCTTTCAGCTCCCTTTAAATCCAGCCTGTATGTTGCCCTTAAATCCAGCCTATAGACACCTTTAAATCCAGCCTGTACACTCCTTTAAATCCAGCCTGTATACACCCTTTAAATTCAGCCTGTATACTCCCTTTTAAATCCAGCCTGTATACTCCCTTTTAAATCCAGCCTGTATACTCCCTTTTAAATCCAGCCTGTATACTCCCTTTTAAATCCAGCCTGTATACTCCCTTTAAATCCAGCCTGTATACACCCTTTAAATTCAGCCTGTATACTCCCTTTAAATTCAGCCTGTATACTCCCTTTAAATCCAGCCTGTATACTCCCTTTTAGATCCCCGTTAAAGGTCTCATCGTACCTTATAATCTCCCTGTAATTTCCTTAAACTTACCTATTTTACTCCTTAATCCCTTTCATGTCCCTTTAAATCCAGCCTTTCTACATTCCTTTAAACCCTACTTAAAGGTCTCTTCTCACCTTAAATTTACCCCTTTAAATTCCTTTCAGACCAGGGATTTTAGTCCATTTAATCTCTTTCAGTTACCTTTGAATTATGTTCTTAGACTAATTTTTCCCTTTAAAACTTTCCTCACCCTTTAAAACGTCCTATAAAGTTGTCTCCATCCTTTAAAATCGTTCTTTAAAGCTCTTTTTACCCTTTAAAATTGCCCTTTAAAGCTCTCCCTCCCTTTAAAATTGCTCATTAAAGCTCTCTTCAGCCTTTTAAATCGCTCTTTAAATCTTTCTTCAGCCTTTAATATCGTCCTTTAAAGCTCTCTTAGCCCTTTAAAATCGCCCTTTAAATTATTTTCAAGCCACCTATTATCCTTCATTTTAAGTTCCCTTCAAGTAGCCTTTAAGCTCACTCCAACTCTATCACTCAATGCCATCCACCTACACTTCTATCCATCTCCATGAGCTTTCCATCCACCCTCTTCTGCCTCTATCCACTCCTCTACCTTCTTCCTCCTCTGTCCACTCCCTCCACCCTCTTCCTCCTCTGTCCACTCCCTCCACTCTCTTCCTCGTCTATCCACTCCTGCCACCCTCTTCCTCCTCTCTTCACTCCCTCCACCATTTTCCTCCTCTCTTCACTCCCTCCACCATTTTCCTCCTCTCTCCATTCCCTCCACCTTCTTCCACTTCTATCCACTCCCTCCATCCTCTTCCTCCTCCCTCCATTCCCTCCACTCTCTTCCTCGTCTCTCAACTCCCTTCCTCTTCCATCCACTCCCTCCACCCTCTTCCTCCTCTATCCATTCCCTACACCCTCTTCCTCTTCTATCCATCCCTCCACCCTCTTCTTTTTTTCTCCACTCCCTCCACCCTCTTCCTCTTCTCTCCACTCCTTCCACCCTCTTCCTCTTCTATCTATTTACCTCTTCGCTCCTCTTCCTCTATTCATATCACCTTCTTCTATCGTTTCTACACTATTCCACTTCCCTTCACTTTCCTCCACTTCCCTCCACTCTCCTCCACCTCCCTCCACTTTCCTCCACCTCCCTCCACTCTCCTCCACCTCCCTCCACTTTCCTCCACTTCCTTCCACTTTCCTCCACCACCCTCCTCTTTCCTCCACCTGCCTCCACTTCCTCCTCCACCCCTGCACCCCTTATAAGGCACAAATCAAGCAGTTTTCTCATTACGGTTCCCCTTCACTTTCCTCCAATACTCTCAACCTTCTTCCACTTTCCTCCACTTCTCCACTTCCCTCTACCTCTCCACTTATCTCCACCTCTCCATTTCTCTCCGCCTTCTTTCATCTCTCTTCTTCTCTCCACTTTCTTACATCTCTCTACCTTCCTCCAAATCCCACTGTCTCTACACTTCTCTCCACCTCTCCACATCCCTTCATCTCTACTTTCCTCCACTTCTCTCCGACTCTCCACATTCCTACATCTCTCTGCTTTACTCCACTCTTCCACTTCCCACCATCTCTCCGCTTCCCTCCACGTCTCCACTTCCCTCCATCTCTCCACCTCTGCACTTCCATCAATCTCTCCACCTCTCCACTTCTCTGCATCTCTGTTTTCCTCCACTTCTCACTTCCCTCCATCATTCCATTTTCCTCCACCTCTTCACTTTCCTCCACATCTCCACTAACCACCAATACTCTCCAACTTCTTCCACATCCCTCCACACCCTCTGTACACTTTCCTCCACTTCTCCAATCTCCTCCACTTTCCTCCACCTCTCCGACCCTCTCATTTCTCAGCCATTCCTTCCACCTCTTCACTTCCCTCCATTCTTCTCCATCTCTCTCCATTCCCCTCCACTCTTTTCCATTTTCTCTACTTTCCTCCACCTGCCTCCTCCACCTCTCCACCCCCTATCAGTCACATGTCAGACAGTTTTCTCGCTTCACCCCCTCCACTTTCTCCACATGTTTGCCTTCTTCCACTTTCCTCCACTCCTCTCTCCACTTTCTTCCATTCCCTCAACCTCTCTACCTCTCCACTTTCCTCCACTTCTCTCCATCCACTCCACTAATCAAAATTCTCCTTCTTCTCGTCTCTTCCATCCCCTCAATCTTTACATCTTCCTCCACTCCCTCCACCTCTCCATTCCCTCCATTCCCTCTCCATCCACTCCCTCCACTTTGCCCCTCCTTTCCTCCACTCCTTCCACCTCTCCATTCCCTCCATCCACTACCTCCACTTTGCCCCTCCTTTCCTCCACTCCTTCCACCTCTCCATTCCTTCCATCCACTCCCTCCACTTCCCCCTCCTTTCCTCCACTCCTTCCACCTCTCCATTCCCTCCATCCACTCCCTCCACTTTGCCCCTCCTTTCCTCCATTCCTTCCACCTCTCCATTCCTTCCATCCACTCCCTCCACTTCCCCCTCCTTTTCTCCACTCCCTCCACTTCTCCATTCCCTCCATTCCCTCCACTTTCCCCCTCCTTTCCTCCACTCCCTCCACTTCTCCATTCCCTCCACTCCTTCCACTTTCCCCCTTCTTTCCTCCACTCCCTCCACCTTGCTCCACTTTGCTCCACCGTATCAGCCACATCTCTCAAGGGTCCATTAGGATACACTCCACTCTTATCAAATCTAAACAAGGGTAATTGAGCAAGGGATTCTCTCTCTCTCTCTCTCTCTCTCTCTCTCTCTCTCTCTCTCTCTCTCTCTCTCTCTCTCTCTCTCTCTCTCTAATTGTCTGTGTTAATCGTTTGTTTACGTTTTTTCTCTTGCTGAATCTCTCTCTCTCTCTCTCTCTCTCTCTCTCTCTCTCTCTCTCTCTCTCTCTCTCTCTCTCTCTAATTGTCTGTGTTAATCGTTTGTTTACGTTTTTTCTCTTGCTGAATCTCTCTCTCTCTCTCTCTCTCTCTCTCTCTCTCTCTCTCTCTCTCTCTCTCTCTCTCTCTTTCTGTCTCTCTCATTATACTGTATGTGTTCATCTTTGTTTATCTTATTTTCTCTTGTTGAATACTCTCTCTCTCTCTCTCTCTCTCTCTCTCTCTCTCTCTCTCTCTCTCTCTCTCTCTTTCTCTTTCTCTCTCTCTCTCACAATCATTACCGGGCCATTAAGGATCATAAGCCAGTCATTCTTATCATCCAACCCTCATTATCTTTTACATTACCTCTATTATATCTAATTTTGTCTCTGTTATCTTCGTCTTCGTTAACGTCGTTGTGAAAGGGGAGATAGGGAAGAGGGGAGGGTGTGTGGGGAGAGGGAGGGGGGAGTGGGGAGAGGGAGTGGGGAGGGGGAGTGAGGGAGGAGATACGATTGTGAGATGTGGTGAGTTGGAGGATGTGGAGATGGAAGGAAGGGAAGAGAGGGGAGTGGAGGGGAGGGGAAGAGTGGAGGAAGGGGAGGAGGGAGTGGAGCCTGGTGAGATGGAACTAGGGGAGGGGAGGGATTGGGAGGAAGGGTAATTGGGGAAGGAGAAGAGGAGGGGGAGAGAATGTTGGGGAGGGGATGAGGGGAGAGGGGAGACTGTGGATAAAGGTTTAAAAAGTTCATTTCTGAGGGAGGGAGGGGAAAGGAAGCAAAGAGAGGGAGGGAGGGATGGGGACGGGAGTGTATAGGGGTAGGAGAGGGGGGAGTTGGGGGAGAGAAGGTGGGGGGGGAGAAGGGATAAGATGTAAGGGGCTTTATTCAGGGCTTTATTCATTGTGTGTGGGGGAGGGAGAGGGGGAGGGAGAGGGGGAGGGGGAAGAGAAGGAGGAAAGGAGGGAGAGAGGGGGGAGGGGGAAGAAAGGGAGGAAAGGAGGGAGAGAAGTTCCAAGAAATCTGTTGAGAGAGAAAGGGGAGGGAGGGAGGAAAGGGAGGAGAAGAATAAAGGAGGTAGAGAGAGAGAGAGAGATTATTAGATTGTTATGTTGAGGGCGTGGGTGGGGAGAGAGGGAGAGAGAGAGAGAGAGAGAGACTGATTA
>NC_136992.1:2562500-2570000 GCF_032717465.1 Coenobita brevimanus | reverse complement strand
AATAAAATTAATAATAATAATAATAATAATAATAATAATAATAATAATAATAATAATAATAATAATAATAAAGGTGGTGATGATGATGATGATAATGATGATGATAATAATGATAGTAGTAGTAGTAGTAGTAGTAGTAGCAGTGATAATAATAATAATAATAATAGCAATAATATTGGTAATAATAATAATAACAACAACAATTACCTACCAGTATTACACCTAGTTATTACCAGAAGGTTATATTTAAGAAGAGAATCCTTATAGCAATGAGGTTAGAAATAGAAGCTATACTCACTAGTCTATGGTAGCGAAGGACTTAGAAATATACCTTATACTCATAGACGCCTTATAGAGAAGAAATTAGAAGAGGTATGTGATATCTCAGCGACATATATTAGCGAAGGAGTTGGTTATATTATACGTTATACTCTCTCTCTCTCTCTCTCTCTCTCTCTCTCTCTCTCTCTCTCTCTCTCTCTCTCTCTCTCTCGTGTGCTGCGGGTACGGCTGAGGCAGCGTTATCAGTGCCTATCTTGCATCATTTATTCATTTCCTACCCCCACTGCCACATCCACACATCATTTATTCATTCCTGCTCCCACTGCCACACCCACGCCCACACCAGCAGACCAGGCCGTCTCTACAACAGTCAAAATACTTCTCCGTGAATTTCAAGTACAGCGCTATTTCCAGACTACCCTTTAATGCCTGCTGCGTATCAGAATTATATCTCAACTACAGTCAGATGATTTTAGTCAGGTTGCAGAGGCCTGGGGTATTCGCCTGCACGCTCGCCTCTGCAGGGCCTCATTGCACGGAGTTAAAAGAGGTAAATGTACTGCTGAGGTGCTTGGCTTTTCATTCACTTTGCTGCCTTCTTTCTTTCTCATGCATTCATTCATTCGTTCGTCCATTCATTCATCCATTCGTTCGTCCATTCATTCACTCATTCGTTCGTTCATTTGTTCTTTCGTTCGTTCAGTCAGTTCGTGGTTGTAACTTTTCTTGCTTTCGCTTTTGTTGTTGTTGTTGTTATTCATGGCGATCATTGGGGTGCCAAACGAAAATGGTTCTCACCTCCTCTGACTGATGCCTGATCGTTCAAGCCATCACATCACTACTGTGTGTGTGTGTGTGTGTGTGTGTGTGTGTGTGTGTGTGTGTGTGTGTGTGTGTCTATTTATATATATATGTATGTATATATGTGTGTTGTAGATGTTATGTGTCAGTATATGTGTTTTTGTAGGTGTGTGTGTGTGTGTGTGTGTGTGTGTGTGTGTGTGTGTGTGTGTGTGTGTGTGTGTGTGTGTGTGTGTGTGTGTGTGTGTGTGTGTGTGTGTGTGTGTGTGTGTGTGTAACGAGCACCATCTGCACTGACACCCTGGTATTCGGGAAGTTTATTACAGGCCCTTTGTTGTGCTGGGGGGAGGGGTAGGGGAGGAAAGGAAGAAGGGAAAGAGGGAGGGATGGAGGGAGGAAAGGGGGAGAAGGGGGGAGAGAGAGGGAGGGAGGGAAGTAAGGGGGAAGAGGGCAGGCAAAGAAGGAGGGAGGGTGGGAGGGACAGGAGGTAGGTGGAACAGAGATGGGAGGGAGGTGGGGAGGGGGCAATCCAGGCAGAGACGGAGGGAGGGAGTAGAGGTAGGAGGGGCATGGGAGGGAGGGAGGGAGGGATATAGTGGGAGAGGGAATGAGGGAGGGAGGTCAGAGGGGAAGCTGGGAGGTAGGGAGGGTGGGAGGGAGGGAGATGGCAGACAGAGAGAAAAGGGAGAAAGAGGAAGGCAGTAAAGGGCAGAAGCAGGAAAAGATGATGGGGGGTGGGGAGGGGGAAGACAAGAAAGGAAGAAGCTAGGCAGGCAGGTAGGCAGAGAGATAGCAGGCAGGTAGGGAGGTATGTAAGCATATAGGCAGGAAGGTAGGTAGGCACGTAGGCAGGGAAGGAGGAAGGCAGGCAGGTAGACAGAGAAATGGCAGGTAGGTAGGGAGGTAGGCAGGCAGATAGACAGGAAGGTAGGTAGTCAGGTAAGCAGAGACACAGGCAGGGAGGTAGGCAGGCAGGCAGGTAAGCAAGGGGTAGGCAGAGCAGTAACATGGAAAGGCAGACAACTAATACCATCACACCAGTCCTGAGTGTGGTATCTCTGGCATATTACAACACAGACGGTGGGTATTAGTGCCATAGTAGTGACATTTGAAGGCCATTCGGGGAGCAGCTCTCTCTCTCTCTCTCTCTCTCACACACACACACACACACACACACACACACACACACACACACACACACACACACACGAGACTCTATACTCTTTTCAACTTAACGTGGCCCATATTTCATTTCTTTCATAATTTATTTCACGTAACCCAGTGACTGAAAAATGCAAGACTACGGTTCTGCATCCCTTCCACGCGACTTCTTCGTGACTAGCATCATATTCTAGCTTTACTCTCTTGCCGCAGCTCAGAAATCAAGATGGTGGGATGGCAAAGAGACAGAGTATATTTAATTTTTACGAAAGACTTTAATCCTGCAGAGAGAGAGAGAGAGAGAGGGAGGGAGGGAGGGAGGGAGGGAGAGAGAGAGAGAGGGAGGGAGGGAGAGAGAGAGAGGAGTGTATATTCAGCCTGCAGTCCACCGGGATCACGTTTCAGATAAACCTGGGGCTACAAGAACCACCACCACCACCACCACCACCACCACCACACAACCTAAAACTCTATAAATCCTTCGCCATCCTTTCCGTACCTACGATAAAGGACACCCCTCCAGTAGGACACACGTAGGACATCATACCTACGTGTACAGGTGTCCCCAGGTGAGAGGGGTAATCAGTTCACCTTTACCTGTCATTCAAACCAGCATTCATTGGACGTCAGTGAAAGGTGTTTATGCATGGCTGGAGAGAGGTTCTGTGTACGTGAATTAAGTACACACGTGCCCTCTAACGTACACACACACACACACACACACACACACACACACACACACGTCGATATGCACATATATATTCACATCTCGTTACACACAAACTCACATGGCACACACACACACACACAAACACACACACACACACACACACACACACACACACACACACACACACACACACACACACACACACACACACACACACACACACACACACACACACACACACACACACACGTCGATATGCACATATACATTCACATCTCGTTACACACAAACTCACATGGCACACACACACACACACACACACACACACACACACACACACACACACACACACACACACACACACACACACCGCTCGCTAGTGCAGTGGTAACGTTCTCGCTTGCCAACTGGTGGACGGGAGTTCGCGCCTCGCTCAGGTTGCGAAAGTTTCACTGACGAAGTGGGTGGTTACTGTCCCCCTTGAACAAGGGGACGAGTGTGTGCGTGTGTGAAGGTCACAGCCTTGCCCTTAGATCGGACTATATGAGCTCTCAGCTCCCTTCCGGGAGGGTAAAAGCTGACAATCACGACCATCAAGTGATCCTGACCGACCCGGTGAATTACACACACACACACACACACACACACACACACACACACACACACACACACACACACACAATAAAAGAGACAGAGAGAGAGAGAGAGAGAGAGAGAGAGGGAGGAAGAGAGAGAGACAGAGAGACAGACAGACAGACAGACAGATAGAGACAGACAGACAGACAGAGAGGTGTTAATCTGGTTCACTATCTACAAGAATATGACATTTCTCTCTCAACCTGCCTTACCCTGCCTCACTCTGCCTTATCCTGCTCACCCTGCCTTTCTCTCCCTGCCTGGTCTCCTCTCTCCATCATCCTGCCTTACCCTGCCTCATCCTACCTCCCTACCTGCATCCCTCCCTCCTCTCTTTTTCTCCTCTCTGTTCTTTCTACCTCTCTTTACTCTCTCTCACTCTCTTGTCCCTCTCTTTCCTCCTTTTGTTCTCTCTCTCTCTAATCCTCCTCCGCTTATCTCCCTCCCCCCCTCTCTCCTCAGTCTCTCTCCTTCTCTCTCTCTCTCTCTCTCTCTCTCTCTCTGCCTACCTATTGACCTCCCTCCTTCCTACCTGCCTCCCTTCTGCCTTTCTTAATACCTGCCTGCTACCTCTTTGCCTGCCTCTCTACCTATCACACCTGCCTACCCTTTCCATCCTGCTTGCCTGCCTACCTGTCTCCTGCCTACCCCTTGCCTCTCCCTTGAATCCATCCACTCTGCCTGCCTGCCTCTCCCCTACATGCCACTCACTGTCCACGTCTGTTTGCCACTCAGTCTACCTCCACTCTACCTCCTCTCTCCTACCTCCTTTCTGCCTCCCTCTTCTCTGCCTACCCCTGCCTACCTCCACCCTGCCTATCTCCACCCTGCCTCCCTCTTCCCTACCTCCCCCTGCCTACTAGCTCCACCCTTCTTCCCTCTCCAGTGCGGCCCCTCCCTTTCCTACCTCTCTCCCTGCCTTCCCTGCCTGCCTGCCTGCCTACCTATCTCCCCTGCCTACCTACCCCCCCTGCCTGCCTGCCTGCCCTCCTACCTACCTCCCCTGCCTACCTCCCCTGCCTGCCTACCTCCCCTGCCTGCCTGACTGCTGCCTGCCTATCTACCTCCCCTGCCTGCCTACCTACCTACCTCCCCTGCCTGCCTGCCTACCTACCTACCTCCCCTGCCTACCTGCCTACCTACCTACTTCCCCTGCCTGCCTGCCTACCTACCTCCCCTGCCTGCCTGCCTCCCCTGCCTGCCACCCCTGCCTGCCTGCCTGCGTGTGATGATCTGGGGGAGTGGAGGAGAAAGATAAGGCCGAGTTACGTCCTCCCGCCCCACCATAACCATCCCAGGCAGGGGGGAGGGGGCAGGGGGCAGGGGGCAGGGAGGAGGACCGCCTGACA
Organism: Coenobita brevimanus; assembly: GCF_032717465.1. Taxonomy (NCBI): domain Eukaryota; kingdom Metazoa; phylum Arthropoda; class Malacostraca; order Decapoda; family Coenobitidae; genus Coenobita; species Coenobita brevimanus. Next base: position 2,565,101 of record NC_136992.1, on the reverse strand, counting down.
GGGAGATTAAGACAGGGTGGCAGGGGACAGGGTGTGTGGCCAGCAGGGGAAGAGGACGGCTGTTGGACGTGGGAAATGAAGGGTTGAATAGTAGTAGTAATAGTAGTAGTAGTAGTATTGGTGGTGGTGGTGGTGGAGGTAATATTAGTAGTAGTAGTAGTAGTAGTAGCGGTGGTGGTGGTGGTGGTGGTGGCGGTGGTAATATTAGTGGTAGTAGTAGTGGTAGTAGTTGTAGTAGTAGTAGTAGTAGTAGTAGTCGCAGTAGTGGTAGTAGTAGTAGTAGTAGTAGTCGTAGTCGTAGTAGTAGTAGTAGTAGTAGTGGTGGTGGTGGTGGTGGTAATATTATTGGTAGTAACAGTAGCAGTAGTAGTAGTAGTAGTGGTGGTGGTGATAGTATGGTGGTGGGAATAGTAGTAGTAGTATAGTTGTAGTAGTATCGGTGGTGGTGGTACTACTAGCAATAGTAGTAGTAGTGATAGACTTGGTGGTGGTGGTGATGGTGGTGGTAGTAACATTAGTAATAGCAGTAGTAGTAGCAGTAGTAATGGTGGTGATGGTGGTAGCAGTAGTAGCAGTAGTAGTAGTAGTAGTAGTAGTAGTAGTAGTAGTAGTAGTAGTAGTAGTAGTAGTAGTAGCAGTAGTAGTAGTAGTAGTAGTAGTAGTAGTAGTAGTAGTAGTAGCAGTAGTAGTAGTAGCAGTAGTAGTAGTAGTAGTAGTAGTAGTGGTGATGGTGTGGTGGTGGGAATAGTAGTAGTAGTATAGTTGTAGTAGTATCAGTGGTGATGGTGGTACCAGCAGTAATAGTAGTAGTAGTGACTGACGTGGTGGTGGTGGTGATGGTGGTGGTAGTAGTAGCATTAGTAATAGCAGTAGTAGTAGCAGTAGTGGTGGTGGTTGTGGTAGGAGTAGTAGTAGCAGTAGTAGTAGTAGTAGTAGTAGTAGTAGTAGTAGTAGTAGTAGTAGTAGTAGAGGTTGTTTTTGTTGTCTTCCCTCGGGTAGGATTGAGTGAACCCAGGTCAGAGGGATTTCCTGACTTTCCCGCAACCGACCAGAGATGACCTGACTTAAAGAGGGAGATAAAAGGGGTAGATAGGAAGGGTACGGAGAGAGAGAGAGAGAGAGAGAGCAGTGGGTGAAAGAGAACAGGTCGAGAAACTAAGAGAAAGACAAAAAATCTAAGGAGGAAGGGGAGGCCGGAGGAATATTAGTAGCAGAAGTAGTAGTATAGTCTCACCAATCTTAAACCCAGGTTTGGGTGGAGTCTGGCGCTGGGTGCAGCCATGCCATACTTCCTAAACGAGCGATGAGTAGATTCTGTTATATATGTAATAGGCATCACAGATAGGTACACACATACTAATACAATATAAACGTAAGTATTCTAGCATATCAAAGGAAGGTAAACGTGTAATGCATATGGCTCTTGTACATCAATAAAGAAACGTGGCATACATATTTTACAGTGGTGCTGAAAAAAATGTAGTTACTTTTACCGACTTTCACGGTAGTTCTAAGTTGGGTAAGTAATGTAACAATTACGTTTATAATATAATTTGAAGGAATCAGTAGAACATACGCTATTTTCTTAATAGAAATAAATAAGTTAAAACACTCACGAGCGGCAACACCAGGCCCATACTGGGAGTTAATCCATTGGAGGGAGATTTAAGCTTCTGTCAGGTGCTTCCACTATTCACTTTCTATGTTGATGCAGACACAATGGCAGCTACGCCAACTCGCTCGCATCTACATAGTCAAGCCAAAGAAATGGCCTTCAACGTAAGCCAGTATTTTCTGCAGGAGAAGCAGTACGGAGGAATTTTCGATGATGTTTCAAGGGCAATTCATCGAACAGCTGCAGCAACAGGACTTAGCAAGAGCAGGATTGAAGCAATACGCAGAGAAGCAAGAGATAATGAAGAAAACAACTCTCCAGAGTTTACGTCTCCCAAGAAAATCACTCTCACCTCTTCTGATGAGGAGGATTCATGATAATTTCTTACATGCTGTAAGAGAAGAGGAATAGGCCTATCGGGGAAACCTCTTAAAAAAAAAAAAAAAAAAAGCGCCGTGACTTTTACCTGTTGGGTGGTGTGGAAAGAAAGTCTAAGTTTTAATATGTAGAGTGTAATTTAAAGGCTATAACCAGGTAAAAAATCATAAATTATATGAGAGAGAGAATGCGACTTTTAAATTCATTATTTTGATTATATTTATAACTTAAACTAGTTTGTCTTTACACACACACACACACATACACACACACACACACACACACACACACACACACACACACACACACACACACAGAAGTGGGTGAAGTCATGTCAGGCCAGGTGGCGAGATGGGAGCGGACGAACTCTAACGGTGTCAGGTCAGCCACTAGCCAATGAGAGTATAGGAAACAAGGCAACGCTGTACGCCGGGAAATCCCCGGCTAGACTCCACCCAAACCTAGGTTTTAGATTGGTGACACTATAGTAGTAGTAGCAATGGTAGTGGCAGTAGTAGTAGTAGTAGTAGTAGTAGTAGTTATAATCCCAATCTTATCTACATGTGAACTTGAACTACAGGCTAAAGCTGACCCTCTCCTGCAGTCAA
>NC_136992.1:2550000-2557500 GCF_032717465.1 Coenobita brevimanus | reverse complement strand
GTAACACTGATAGCCGTTACCTCTGACAGTGGTGGATCAGTGTATCCTGAGATTCATGTCCAGAATATTACCAAGTTTTTTAACATTTTCTAACCTCTTGCTGTTATTCTGGGAGATGAAGACGACTTTGTCATCATTGATAATGCTCCCTGCCGTCGTGATGCAAGCAATGACCACCCATGAAATTACGTACCTCTCCCCGCACTCACCGCTTCTAAATCCCATAGAGAATTGCATCAGCGTCCTCCAAGCTACCTCGAACCATCAGCTGAACACGGTAGTGGGAGTACGTACAGGTGCTGCGGCCAGAAGAACAGATAACACACAAAGGGCTTACCGAGAAGACCGACAGCGAGTGGCTATGGAGGAAGCATTAACTGTGGTAACACCAGAACCAACTCCGGCACATTACACCCACAGTAACGCATACCTCACGAAATCCCTTCATATGGAGGATGTATGGAATTAACGCACTTGACACCAGAGAATTAGGATTTCTGTGCATTTACGGTAATAGGATTTGTATGAGATGCAATCATGTTTAGTGTACATACAATATTTGAACTGTAAGATGCCCACATCATACTTAGTTTGCTTTGAATTCAGCATTAAGTAACTGGGTTTATCATGTATAGTACGCAGCGCATATAACCAATTAAAGTTGTGTAGGTAGGATACATGGGTACTGCATAGGTTATGGCCACAACTGTCATGTTTAATGGTACCTTATTTACGTGTTACCAGTTGATTCGCTAATCACAGTTCTGAATGTACCTCACATTAGTGACAATACATATGATAATGTATTATTTATAATGCATAAAGGGGGGGAAAGAGGCAGTGGCTGAATCGGTAGAAGGCGGCTTACAGTCCTAATGGACCCAGAATTGAATCCTGGCTGGGGCAGCGAACAGTGTAAGGATTTCAGTTTCATAAAAGCAGACGTTACTGATCTACCAGAAGACCCTCCGTCATGTAAAAACACCCCTGCTAGTACCAGTATACCAGTCCTGTATGATACAGCCCTAGCATATATTCAATATGGACGGTTGGTGTTAGCGCCGAAGTGGTGACATGTGGAGGTGTGTAGGAGGACTACTGGACCTTGGGATATGCCTTGAAGCTTTTGCCCATAGTCGGATACATTTAGAAAAATGCATATACGTTAATTACTGGAACGGTAATTGTATTATATTGATGGGGTGTAATTAATTAAAGTGAAATTACCGGAACGGTAATGGTATTATATTGATGGAGTGTAATTAATTAAATTGATTTGACAATTGTTGATGTGTTGTGTATGATTGCCCTAGATGAATGCTCTTTGTCTTTCGAATTAGTGAATTTGTTTACTTTAATATGCGGATATATCGAAGTATTTTGTAGGATTGACAGACCATGATGTTTTGGTGGTACTGTTCATGTTGCTCTGGCGTTAATGATGTCCATTGGCTTTCTATTCCGCCTCTTTGTCTAACAGTAATGCAAAAAGAAGTAATACCATCTGAATTTAAATTTGAACTGCACTATGACCGTTGTCCTCGCTCCTCTCTCCAGTCATTTTTACACAGCGGATTGGCTATTTCAACTTTTAATCGGTTATGTCGGTTAAATTCCGTTGTTACCCGTTATGACGTATTTGAATTTGAACTTTTGAAAACACAGCAGGTCAGATTCATCCGCTGGTGTTTGACCGAGAGGGATTTAGATTTTTATTTATTTATTTAAGATTATGGCAAAACATACAGTGAAGGTTTATTACACCCTTTCTCGCAAAGGTAGAGCGGGTACTATGATTTGCTGAAGTGTGTCTGTGTTTGTCTGTCTGTCTCTGTCTGTCTATCTTTCTGTCTGTTTGTCTATCTGTCTGTCTATCTGTCTGTCTGTCTGTCTGTCTGTCTGTATGTATGTATGTATGTATGTATGTATGTATGTATGTACGGTATGTATGTATGTATGTATGTTTGTCCGTCTGTATGTAAGTATGTCTCTGTCTGTCTGTCTGTCTGTCTGTCTGTCTGTGTAGAAAAAATAATTCAATCAGTTTTTTATCTTTTTATTCGATTTTAACCGAACTTGGTGGAAGGGATGAGGGACAGGTGAGGGGTTGACCTACCATTTATGAGATCAGTAGGTCAAAGGTCAAGAAATAAAGGCGCTAAGTGGAAAATTGACTCAACAAGGTCAGGTTAACGAACGGGAAGGAAAGGGTTAAATTCTGAGGTCGATTAGTGAAAGGTCAGGGGTCAATATTCTAGTCGATTAAGTCAAGGGTCAAGGGTCAAGGTCAAGGTCATGGGTCAAGGGTCAAGGTCAAGGTCAAGGGTCAAGGGTCAAGGTCAAGGGTCAAGGTCAAGTAAGTTCCCTAGAACCTCTTCCTTACCGATTTATTTTTTGGCTGCGGCTGGTTAATATCAATTTGTTTGTTATATATGCTGAGTATGGTGGTACTGGAATGATTTAAGTAACACGGAAGAGGATGGTATGAAATAACAAGCAAAAATAAATCGCTTAGGAAGAGGTGTTAGGGAGCTTCCTGAACCAGCGAGTATACGGGCCATGATCACTGGAAAAGGGCAGAATTAAATCTATATATATATATGATGTAGCGAAATAAATCAATATTTTTTATCATATTTGGTGGAAGGGTTAGGGATCAGGCAAGGGATTGACTTACACGTTTTTAGAACCATATACCAACTATACTACTTTTACTCTAACTTGGCCCAGATTTTCGTCCTTTTGCAGCTTATTTCACGTAGCTCAGCGGCAGAAAAATGCAATGCTACGGCTCCACATCCTTTCTATGGCACTTCTTCGTGATTAGCGCAAAATCTTAGCTATACTCCTTTCACTCTGACATGACAGACTTTCGTCCTGTTGCAACTTATTTCACGTAGCTCAGTGGCAGAGAAATATATCCTTTCAATAGCACTTCTTCGTGACTAGCATTGCATTTTCCTGTTCGTCTCTTTCAACAACTCCGCTTTCAAGGAGATGGAAAAGTTAGGCGCGCACACACACACACACACACACACACACACACACACACACACACACACACACACACACACACACACATCATACCAGTCCGAAATGAGACAGCGTTACAATGCATTCAGTATGGACGGTTAGTATTGGTGCTGGAGTGGTGGCATGTGAAGAGGTTTGGCCTTAGGGACTGACGAATCAAGTATATAAAAATAGATAGATAGGTAGACAGATAGAGATAGATTGAAATGGAGGTAGATAGGGATAGATAGATGGATAGGTAGGCATATAGTTAGATAGATGGATGGACAGATATGTAAATAGATAGATAGATAGACAGACAAGAACCATCCTATCTCTAACCATAATTTCAACCCTCCATACTCTCATCCCATCTCTCTCTCTCTCTCTCTCACTCTCTCTCTCTCTCTCTTTCTCTCTCTCAAACTTCGGAACTCCTACTGAAGGTAATGAAGCAAGTGTCATGGTTTTTATACATCAACAGTGAATTAAAGAGAGAGAGAGAGAGAGAGAGAGAGAGAGAGAGAGAGAGAATTTTAAACCAAATTACCTCGCTAGGGTCGGAGGATCTGTGTCCTTTGTATCTATGTAACTATGACTCTCTCTCTCTCTCTCTCTCTCTCTCTCTCTCTCTCTCTCTCTCCTTCGTAACAACAATCTATCTACCACTTTCACCATCGATCTGTTTATCTATTTCCCTCCTCCTCCTCCTCCTCCTCCTCAACAGTAACATACCTCTCATACTCCCTCTCCTTCTCCTCCTCCACGCCCACGCTTCTCTCTCCTTTCCCTCCTCCCTCCCTCTCTCCCTCCTTTCCTCCCTCAACAGTGCCATTCCTAGAACGCCTTTCTTTCTCCCTCCCCCTCCCCCTCCCTCCCTCCCAGTCCTTTCTCTCTCCCTATTTCCCTTTCTTTCCACCTCATTTCCTCTCTGTCTCTCTCTGTCTCTTTGTCTATCTTTATCTGTCTATCTATCTATCTATCTATTTATCAGTCGATCAAGCTATCTCTTTGCCTGTCTATCTGTCTTTCTATCCATCGGTCTATCTAGCTCTCTTTTTTGTCTGTCTATTTACCTACCTACCTACCTGCCTATCCATCCATCTATCTATCTATCTGTCTATCTAACCATCTATCTATCTATCTGTCTATCTAACCATCTATCTATCTATCTGTCTATCTAACCATCTATCTATCTATCTGTCTATCTAACCATCTATCTATCTATCTGTCTATCTAACCATCTATCTATCTGTATATGCCTGTCTGTCTATCTATCTACCTAGCTACGTGAAATAAGCTGCAGAAAGACGAAAATCTGGGCCAAGTTGGAGTGAAAGGAGTATAGGAACGTAAATAAACAAGAAGCAGCTTAACACTAGAATATGGCGCTAGTCACGAAGAAGTGCTACGGAAAGGATGTAGACCTGTACCATTTTTTTCTGTCGGTAAACTACGGGATATAAGCTACAAGAGAACAAAATTTTTGCCAAGTGAAGCTGAGTCAACTATAGACATACACAGACTCAACAACTCAAGCTCTCAGCAACCTTCATCTTAATCGTAGGTCTTGAAATAATAATAATAATAATAATAATAATAATAATAATAAATATATCTTTAATGGTAGCTTCATTGGTGGTGGGAGTCATTAGTGGTGGTAGTAGTAGTAGTAGTAGTAGTAGTAGAAGTAGAGGCAGTAGTATAAATAGTTGTAGTTGTGGTAGGAGATGGAGGAAGAGGAGGAGGAGGAGGAATCGTAGTAGTAGTAGTAGTAATAGGAGAAGGAGAAGAAGGAGAAGGAAGAGGAAGAGGAGAAGGAGGAGAAGGAGGAAGAGAAGGAAGAGGAGGAGGAGGAGGAAGAGGAGGAGGAGGAAGAGAAGAAGGAGGAGGAATCATGCTAGGAGGAGGAGAAGGAGAAGAAGGAGGAGGAGAAATCGTAGCAGTAGTAGTAGTAGTAGTAGTAGTAGTAGTAGTTCCTGTTATTACATTTTAAGCCCCAGGTTCATCTGAATGTGAACCCCGTGAACTGCAGGCTGAAACTACCCCCCCTCCTGCTGTCCACCATCCTTCTTTCGGGGGATAGGGAGTTGAAGGACGCTTGTTCGATCCAGGTAGCTCCCCCGCCCGGCTATATCAGTGCCATCACGTGAAGGCTCCCAGTTCTACCTCAGCGAATTGTAGGATGGAAAGGGATGAAGAGGATATGGGAATGGGATAGGGCAGATTTCTGTTCTCTCTCTCTCTCTCTCTCTCTCTCTCTCTCTCTCTCTCTCTCTCTCTCTCTCTCTCTCTCTCACACACACACACACACACACACACACACACACACACACAACGAAGAAGAGAGAGAGAGAGAGAGAGAGAGAGACAGACAGACAGAGAGACAGAGACAGAGACAGAGACAGAGACAGAGACAGAGAAACAAATGGATAGATAAGTACTTTAGATAGGTGGATGGGTAGGAAAGTAGGTAGGCAGAGAGAGAGAGAAAGAGAGAGAGAGAGAGGGGGGGGAGACAGACATACAGACAGACAAACAGACTGACAGAAATAAAGGAGTATAATCAGGAGGAAATGAGAGAGAGAGAGAGAGAGAGAGAGAGAGAGAGAGCGTGCATTTGCGTGTGATAACGTAAATGGGAATAAAGGCATTTTTTGGGCATATCCTAAACGACTTGCATTATAATAACGAGCGAATGGCCTCGTTAGGTGCTTTAGGTCGTTAATGTGCCTGTGGTGAAGGAGAGGGACGCCTTTATGTGGTGGCACCTTGAGATCTCCCTAACACCTCTTCCGTAGCGATTTATTTTTGGATATGTCTGGTTATAATCCTTCTGTACATATTCAGAGTCTGGCGATACTGGAACGGTTTATAAAGCACAAAAGAGGACAGTGAGGTGTAATAAGCAACATAAATCGCTTAGAAAAAGGTGCTAGGGAGCTTCTTCAACTGACGGATGACACAGAGGGTTAAAAGAAATCGTCTGTAGGCCGTCTGGAGGGGGTTAATGGCAGCCAGAGCCCCACCCCAGGGGAATAAAATCGTCTGGCCAAATAATGTGGATTTAGTTCATCAGTAAACTAATGGAGTATATTATCAACCCATCCCCGGCGAGAGACTAGTTGCAGACTGAAAGAAATCGTCCGTCACTTGTAGGAATAGCTGATCTTCTCGCTACCACCAGACGATTTTATTCAGATGACAGAGACTCCGAGAATGCATACCTCCGTCCTTCTCTTCAAAAACTAGGACTGAAGGAATTAGGAACAGCCTGCATTGGTATCTTTTCTGTGAGATTCTTTTTTTTATTTTTTTTTATTTTTTTGGTTCTGGATAGGATTTTTTGTGTTTATTTTTGGCACAAATTCTTAAAGCCTGTGATGTATTGATAATTGCCTTTTTTTTTTTTTTTTGGCCTACCCTTCAGCCTGCCTATCCACCTACCCTTCAAACTGCCTGCCTACCTACCTTCCTGCCTATCCACCTACCCTTCAACCTGCCTGCCTACCTACCTTCCTGCCTATCCACCTACCCTTGAGCCTGCCTGCCTACCTACCTTCCTGCCTATCCACCTACCCTTCAACCTGCCTACCTACCTACCTTCCTGCCTACCTACTTGCCTTTCTACCTACTTATCTGCTTGAACCCAGCTGCTTACTTACCTACCTCCCTGTCTACTAACCACCTACCTACCTGCCTACTTACCTACATGACAACTCACCTGTCTGCCTTCCTACCTACCGTCTACTTAACTTCTTACCTATTTATCTATCAGAATACTCAGCTGCTTACTTACTTAGCAACCTACCTATCTACCCACCCACATACCTACCTACTTACCTTTCAACCTACTTATCTACCTGCCTTTCCAACTTCCTAGTCACTTACCTACCCACCTACCTACCTACCCCACCAGCTGCCTACCCACTTACAGGTTTCTTTGCCTTCCTTCCTGCCCACCTAACCACCTCTGCCTACCGACCAGCCTCCCTTTGTGTCTGCCTATCTCTCTGCCTGCTCCCTTCCTGCTTACCCACCTACCGACCTTCCCAACTGCCTGCCTAACTACCCACCTATCTAACTGCCTGCCTACCTGCTTACCTACCAATTTTACCATCTCTCTCTGCCTTCTAATTATTTCCCTTTCAGTCTCCCTGTCTTCCTACCCATCCATCCACCTACCTACCCACCTGCCTGTCTGCCTGCCTGTCTGCTTGCTTGCCTGTCCTCCTACCTGCTCACCCACCTACCCACCTGCCTACCTGCCTGCCTGCCTTCCTGCCTGCCTGCCGTGGTGCTGCCTTGGGATTCTCAGTCACGGATATCATTTGCTGTGGAGTTCCTGTGTGGCTATTACACTATCCTTCCTTCACTCCATTCATTTTCCTTCACTCCATTCATTCATCCAGCCACTCCCTTCCTTCACTCCATTCATCCATCCGTCCACTCACTCTCTTCCTTCCTTCACTCCATTCATTCATCAAT
>NC_136992.1:2500000-2547500 GCF_032717465.1 Coenobita brevimanus | reverse complement strand
GAGAGAGAGAGAGAGAGGTGTCATGCAATGGAAAAAGGGTACCACTCTCTCACTTCCCTTTCCCAGTAAACCCAATAAAAAGACCCACTTAGCCACAGCACCCTCCATCCCCCATCATAAATTGCATTCGCCAACACAGAGCCCAGTCCAAACCACAGTGGGCAATTCTGACGATGGGGTTCTCGCTAAATGATGGGACTGGGGTGTAAAAAAATTAGTATAGATATGTGAAAAATCCCATACCCTTTTCATTTCACTTGGCTGACAGGTGTAGCCAGAGGGAAGGATAAAAATTCGACTAACAACCAAGGAGACTAAAAGAATGCAGACCCCTAATTACTGAAGGTCACTTATGGAACACCTGTGGTTAATTACGTATAATTAGCCTGCATGCCATATTACAGAAAGCAGTCAGTAGCCATACAGAAAGGCCAGGTAGGTTCCATATCATCAAATACTTCAAAAAAATAGAGCTTGCATTCCACTTTGAGTTTCCAGGTTTATGTGCACGACCCTCATTCCTATCTCATACCTATAGAACATCACATATCACACTACCACAGCTTAGTACTCGAGTTGTAAGGCTAGACCAGTTCTGTCAGGTGAAAACAAGCCAGGTATACCCAATAAAATGCTCAGTGATTTGGGCCACACCTGCTTTTGCTAATGATATCTATAAGCTGTACATGATACCTCGATTGGAGATGGCTTCATTTGTCTGGGCCTTGATGGATTGGTTTGATAGATAGATGGATAGATACATAGATAGGTAGATAGATGGACAGATAGATGAACACCTGGATCCGTATTCTCGTCGGTTGAGGACTCCCTAACGTCTTTTCCTAAGCGATTTGTTTTGCTGATTTCACCCTACTATTCTCCTCTGGGTTAACTAAATCCTTCTAACATCTCCATACTCTGCATAAATAACGTCTGTCTATCTGTCTATCCATCTATTGTCAGACGCCTCAATCCCGTATAGGGTGGCCACAAACAAATCGCCTCCATGTCGCCCTGTCCAATGCCACTTCACTGCCTTGCTCACAGCTCACACCCCCCTCTCTCACATACCTCTCCACTCCATCCCCCCATCTCATTCTCTGCCTCCCCATTCCTCTCCCCCCCTTGCACTTCACTCACATACACTCTCCTCGTTAGCCTCTTGCTCTCCATAAATAACGTACTGAAGGATATTAACTAGTAATATCTAAAAAATAAATCGCTAAGGAAGTGGTGCTAATATTTGTGTCACCCCCTTCACTGGCTTCATCACAGGTGCGGTGGGCAGGTGGTGGCGAGTCTCCCAGGCCCACGAGGATATGACCCCCAGTTACCATAGCAACCCTTACGCAGTACCGCCAACACCAGCGGTATGCCAAATCAGTATTACCAGCTACGCCATTGCAAAATATACTGTACTCTCGCTAGATTTAGGTCATTCTTTGAGAGGCCCTCGTTCTGAAGGGTGTCCAGTCCACTATGCTGCCTTCTTCCTTTCTTTTTTCTATTTCAGGTCGTTTTTAATTCATTTTTTAGACTTTCTGAGCCACATGGATTATTTATAGTGCTATTGCCTAAAATTCATTGTTCCCATTACTGTCAAGGAGAGAAGAGAGAATCAGAAACTAACTAGGAGTGTGTGAGGTGAAGTGAGAATGGGAAGGGAGATACCGAGGATGGGATGGGGGATGGAGAGGTATGATAGAAGGGTGTGAGATGGAGAAAGGGCAGCCTAATGGCGGAGGACAGATTGATATGGAGGCGATTTGTTTGTAGCCACCCCTTCCGGAAATAAGGAGTCTGGCTATAAATAGATATATAGATAAATAGAAAGACAGATAAACAGACAGACAGAAAGGCAGAGATAGATGGAGTGACAGATAGATAGACAGACAGATAGATAGATAGATAGATAGATAGGCTAGTAGGGTTCGCTCTTCAACTGAATAAAATCGTCTGATAACAGCAAGAAGGAAGCTAAAAAAAAAAAAATCCTCGGGTTGATGGGGTTGGAAAAAAAAAAAAAAAGGCCATTCTTGAAAGGGAAAAAAAAAAAAAAAAGCTTTGCAAAAATATAGCAGTTTTTTTTTTTCAGGGAAGTAAAAATATCAATAGGTAAATACACACACACACACACACACACACACACACACACACACACACACACACACACACACACAAATGAATGAATAAATAAAGAATACTCACCAAGGTTCTTCGGATTCACTGCTTCATTCACGGGGTTCACATCAAAGTTCACCATCTCAAAGGTTCATTTCCAACTACCGGTTACATACCAACAGTTCTAACACATTTCCCTTCAGTAATTCCCTCCTGCTTTGATTAATAATACATCCATAGTTACATTTATATCAACAGTTACAAGATACTGAAGAATAAATTTAGTGAAGTTCTTGATTCAGAGTTTAAGGGTCGTATGTTCGAACCTTAAATGGCAAAATAGAGTGCAAACACCTAATTTTGATGGTCATTTATGGAACACCTGTGGTTATCAGGTGTGGTTAGCCTGCATCCCATACTAGAGAATGCAGTCAGCAGCCATAAGGGAAGTCCAGATACGTCTCATCATCGTCAAATACTTCAAAAATCATCATAACATTTTGGGATCTGCTTCTCACATCACGATTTCGGGTCTAAGCATAATTAAGACTCTTTGATTCATTTCACTATCGTTCACAGTGATCCCATGATTTTCTAGCATTTCTCTCCTTATGATTTATCTATATGTACAGGAGTTTATAATGGTATCTCGGTCTTCATGATATTGAACTGTAAATGAAGCAAAACTGTTGATTCGAACCTTAAAACTCATGTCTCATTATCAGTCACATACATATACGATTTCAGCATATTTCATTCCAGTATTTCCCTCTTGCATTTCTTAATATGATCTGTAGTTTATAATAATACTTAAGGTTACAAGATCTGGAGCGTAAAATCCGGCAAAAGTCTCATTTCCGTGATTTAGTTTCATTTCCTCTTTTTCATCTTCCCTCAAGTTTCCATTTAATATTTTCACTTTTTTATTTTCATTTTTTTCATCTTCCCACATGTGTCTCTTTAATATTTTCACCTTTTTCTTATTCATTTTCATTTTTTCATCTTTCCACATTTTTTAAATATTTTCACCTTTTTTTATTTTCATTTTTTCATCTTTCCAAATTTTTTAAATATTTTCATCTTTTTTTATTCATTTTCATTTTTTCATCTTTCCACACGTTTCCCATTAATATTCTTGCCTTTTTTTTTTTACATTCATTTTCATTTTTTCAACTTTCCAAACGCTTTCTTAATATTTTAACTTTTTTTTTCAATATTTTCACCTTTTTTATTCGTTTTTATTTTTTCATCTTCCCACATCTTTCTCTTCAGTATTTTCACTTTATTATTCATTTTCATTTTTTCATTTTCCCACATGTTTCTCTAATATTCTCACGTTTTTTATTCATTTTCATTTTTTGTCATTTTTCCACATGTTTCTCTTTAATATTTTCACCTTTTTTATTCATTTTCATTTTTTTCATCTTTCACACACATTTCCCATTAATATTTTTGCCTTTTTTTTTTTATTCATTTTCATTTTTTCATCTTCACACGCGTTTCTCTTTAATTTTTCACTTTTTTTCATTTTTTTTTTCATCTTCCCACACGTTTTTCTTCAATATTTTCACTTTTTTTTTTTTTATCAATATGTGCGAGGGTTTGTAATACTGCTTAGGGTTACGCGATACCAGGCCGGTGGAACTACCCATTGAGCAGTAAATGAGGGAGGGAAAGAGCTGAAAAGGCGCCAATCTCGCGGGTGACAGCCATGCGCTAGTTCCATTTCCCGCCACCAGGGGAACGCCGTATTCTCGTGAGCTTAGGAGGCTTCGTAACACCCCTTCCGCAGCGATTTCTCCTGCGTGTTCTCGTGAGCTTAGGAGGCTTCGTAACACCCCTTCCGCAGCGATTTCTCCTGCGTGTTATACCTTCTGGAGAGGGGTGCCTTAACACGGTGGCACTACTAAAGCTGGGCGTGTGTGTTGATTGGTTTCACATACGTTCCTCGTCTCCATCCCCCTCCCCATCCCCCGAAGAGTGGATGGTGGACTGCCGGAGAATGACAGTTTCGGCCTGCAGTTCACAGAGTTCATATTTCAGCTGAACCCAGGGCTACAACAGTACCAACATTATCATCATCATCAACAACAACAACAACAATTAATACTACTGCTACAGACTTAGCTTGCATGAATAAAAAGCAAAATTTGGTGAGTGACAGCCATGCGTTAGTTCCATTTCCTGCCACTAGGGGACCATCGTATTCACACGGGATTAATTACAGGCCAGTAGCCAGGGGGAGGGGGGAGTCGAGAGGGTGGGACGACCCCCACCACCACCTGCCTAAATGTTCACTTTCTCACGGCCTGTTGTTTAATATCAGAGCAAAAAGGGTCACTCTCCGTTGTTCAGAAGTTTTGTGCTGCTTCCCAACGTCGCATATGCATACTCCCTGACCCCCATAGCGGACATCCAGCACATCTTTGACCATCCGCCTGCTGTGCAAGGCCGGATTCAGCAGAAAAGACCCCCCGCCCTTTCGAAAAGTCTGGCTACGGGCCTGAATTATATCTTTCGATGTTGACAGAGTGTGCAGAAATAAAATACAAATTATAAACATACTATGGGAAGCAGAAGTCCCGTAGCCTCTCCAGCTTCTCTCCATAGCCTTACAAAATCAATATACACACAGATATATAGACAAATAAATCGTCCATGTTGGTTGCAATGGATTCCCCTTACGTTTTTCTTCAAGGTTCATGGAGAGAAGAGGAGGCTTGAAGTGGAAGAATGAGCGTGTAGACGTGACGAACTGAAACACCATCCCTGCTTCTGATCCATTGTGTATAAAAAGATAAACTTGAATCATTTTTATCCGATTTAGACCAGACTTGGTGGAAGGGTTGTAGGCAAGCCAAGAATGAAAGGATTCGATTTTAAAAACAACTAGTAAAAAGTCGAGGTCACAGGATAAAGGTAGACCTGCGTGTGTCCCTATTTCTCTCAGCCTCCCACCCCTCCCTTCATTTTTCCCTCCATCCCTCTCTCCCTCTCCCCGTCATCCCTCTCCCCATCTCGCCCTGCCATCCCTCTCTCCATCGTCCCTCCATCCCTCTCTCCATCGTCCCTCCATCCCTCTCTTCTTCTCCTCGTCTCCCCTCTCATCCCACCCTCCATCTTCCCCTTCATTCCCCCCTTCATCCCTCCCTCCATCTCCCTGTCATCCCACTTTCCCTCTCCTTCTCATCCCTCTCTCCCTCCATCTCCCTATCATCCCTCCCTTCATCTTCCCTCCGTCCCTCCCTCAATCTTCCCCTGCCATCCCTCCCTCCCTCTCCCTCTCATCCCTCCCTCCATTTCCTCTCCATCACTCCCTCTATCATCCCCCTCCATTCCTCTCTTCATCCTCCTTCCATTCCCCTCTTCATCCCTCCCTCCCTCTATCTTCCCCTCCATTCCCCCCTTCATCCCTCCCTCCATCTTCCCTCCGTCCCTCCCTCAATCTTCCCCTGACATCCCTCCCTCCCTCTCCCTCTCATCCCTCCCTCCATCGCCCCTGCCAGCCCTCTCCCTCTCCCTCTATCACCGCACAAAATGATGTCGCTCGGATCTTAATCTAACACCATATTTTCGCGGCAGCCAGAGCGTCACAGATATTGCCCACAGATACAGTATTGCCCACAGATATTGCCCACAGATATTGCCCACAGATACTGCCAAAGATAGAGCCCAACATATTTCAAGCCTCGAATAACAAGATACGTAGTCGCCATTTTATTTTCTGTGGCATAAATTGTGTGTTATAGTAGATATAGAGGACTTTTTTCTTTTTTCTCTCCTTTTTTACCTGGTTTCGAAATTTAGGTCACCTGTACTGCTAAAATATGACGATGTGAGTTTTTTTGTTTTTGAGTAGTGGCCGTATTATAAGTTTTTCATGGTAGACTGTTTTTTTTTTTGGGGGGGGGAGGGGTGTTTTTGGAAATTTGTCTCTAGTACTATACTTGGAAAAAAGGGAGACTGTATCTGGACTTCATAGGAGCTCTCTCTCTCTCTCTCTCTCTCTTGTTTCTTCGTGTTGGTGTTCTTGTTTTTCCTCCCATCACTCGTTACCAAGCCCCCCCCCTCTCTCTCTCTCTCTCTCTCTCTCTCTCTCTCTCTCTCTCTCTCTTTTAGGGGGGGAGGAGGGGTCGATTGGTCCAAAAATTTCTATGCATATAAACTACCCAGGACTCGTATGTATGGTTACCTGTCTCAGATTTTTCGAGGTAGGATTTCGAAATTATCTTATAGCCCAAAAAATACAAAAAAAAAAAAAAAAAAGAGAGAGAGAAAAAGGAAAAATGAAAAGGAAAAAGAGGGGAATCGAACCACAGCCCTTCCAAACAACCGTCCCAACAGAAGCATGTGTTTTATTAGACTTCGACTGCATTTACGATTTAGATTCGAACGTGCCCTTTGGCCTTTTAGTCGTGTATTTGTATGAGAGAAAACGGATTTAATTTTAAGTCTTTGAGGGGGTACTATGCCAGACTCTGACTTTTGATTATTTCATTTATTTGTTCCTAAAATATTGCCTCTATTTTTTTTTATTGCCGTCACTTCTTTTAGCTTAAATTTTGCGTCACTCGAGATACATGCTCTCTCTCTCTCTCTCTCTCTCTCTCTCTCTCTCTCTCTCTCTCTAAGCTAGTTTTTAGTCGATAGCATCAGAGAAACACGACTATGAAGTGTAATAGTTGTATTATCACTACTACTACTGCTCTTGCCTCTGCTACTACTACTATTACTACTTCTACTGCTACTACTTTACTACTATTCCTACTACTACTACTACTACCACTACTATGAGAAAGTTATTTTATTCATCTTACGGGGGACTCCTCGTGCTGAAAGGGTTAAGGTTCGTGTAAGGCAGGGTGATGCAGGGTGGTAGGGCGATGCAGGGTGGTAGGGTGAGGCAGGGTGGTAGGGTAAGGCAGGGTGGTAGGGTGATGCAAGGTGAGGCAAGGCAGTACGATGATGCAGGGTGGTAGGATGAGGTAGGGTGGTAGGGTGAGGCAAGGTGGTAGGGTAAGGCAGGGTGGTAGGGCGATGCAGGGTGGTAGGGTGAGGCAGGGTGGTAAGGTAAGGCAGGGTGGTAGGGTAAGGCAGGGTGGTAGGGTAAGCAGGGTGGTAGGGTGATGCAGGGTGGTAGCGTGAGGCAAGGTGGTAGGGTTAGGCAGCGTGGTAGGGTAAGGCAAGGTGGTAGGGTAAGGCAGGGTGGTAGGGCGATGCAGGGTGGTAGGGTGATGCAGGGTGGTAGGGAGAGGAAGGGTGGTAGGGTAAGGCAGGGTGGCAGGGTGAGGCAAGGTGGTAGGGCAAGGAGGGTGGCAGGATGAGGCAGGGTGGCAGGATGAGACAGGGTGATAGGATGAGGCAAGGTGAGACGGGGTGGCAGGGTAAGGCAGAGTGAGGTAGAGTGAGGCAGAGTGAGGCATGGTGACAAGGTGAGGTGGGATGAAATACGACAGGGTAAAGCAGGATGAGGCAGGTTGGCAGGGTGTGGTAGGTAGCAGGATAAAGCAGGAGAGTAGGGTGAAGCACAGTGGCAGGGTGAAGCAGGTAGCAGGATAAGGCAGGGTGAGGAAGGGTGAGGCAGGGTAAGGCAGGGTGATGGAGAGTGAGGTAGGTAGCAGGGTGAGGCAGTGCGGCAGGGTGAGGCAGGGTGAGGCAGGGTGAGGCAGAGTAAGACAGAGTGAAGCAGGGTGAGGCAGGGTGAGGCAGAACAACTCATTATCGGGATGTTACCAAACGTGTCATTGTTGTTGTTGTTGTTGTTGTTGTTGTTGCTGTTGTTGTTTACGTGGGATGGTTTGTTTATCTCCTTTCAAAGGCAGGCGGGTGGAATCTGTCTGTTTGTTTGTTTGTTTTTCCCAATTTTATCTATCAGTTAACCGATCTATCTATCTGTCTGTCTCTCTGTCTGTCTATCTCTCTACCTACGTATCTGTCTATCTGTCTATCTATCTACCTCTGTCTATCTATGTATCTTTGTATGTACGTATCTATCTGTCTATCTATCTACCTATCTATCTATCTATCTATTTATCTATCTATCTATCTTTGTTGGTAAATATCTGTGCGCATCTTCTATCTATCTTTATCAGTCTCTCTGTGTGTATTGTATCTATATTTCATTCTGTCTGTCTGTCTGTCTGTCTGTCTGTCTCAGTATTTTCCCATCCATCTATCAATCTGTCCTTCTCTCTCTCTCTCTCTCTCTCTCTCTCTCTCTCTCCGCCCACCCACACCACCCAATCGCTACCAATGGAGGAAGGGGAAGGGAGGAAGGGGAGGGGAGAGGAGGGGAGAGGAGGAGAAGGGGAAGGGGAAGGGGTGGGAAGGGGAAGGGGAGGGGAAGGGGAAGGGGTGGGGAGGGGAGAGGAGGGGGAAGGGGAAGGGGGGAGGGGAGAGGAGGGGGAAGGGGAAGGGGGGAGGGGAGGCTGAGGCTTATATTGACTGTAATCATATTTGTATGTGTACAATATACGCACATACATACGTACATGCATGCACACATATTGTACATACTCTAACTGCGTACACACATGCTTACATATTCTTACCCCACACACACACACACACACACACATCTATCTACCTGTCTATCTATCTGCCTATCTATCTATCTATTTATCTATGTTTTATTTATATATGGTCAATAAAACACACAAACGGGTACACATACATATCTCCCCAAACTAAACATCTGTCCAAACACACACACGTACATACACACTAATACTTACATCTGTATATATATTCGTACACATAAGGCTGAAGAGAGAGAGAGAGAGAGAGAGAGAGAGAGAGAGAGAGAGAGAGAGAGAGTAAAAATCAAAATATGGTTGAGAGAGCCATCCAAGCAGGGGTAGGCAGGGTAGGCAGGGTGGCAGGGGTAGGCAGGGTGGGAGGAAGAGCAAGGCAGGCAGATGGGGCAGGGTAAATTGAAGGTGCAGGGTAGTCAGTAGGGTCTAGGGTACAGTAGAGTGAGACAGGGCGACGAGGTAGGCAGGGTGGCAGGGTAGACATGAAGGCTGTGTGAGGCAGAGGATGCACGGTGAGAAAGAGAAGGTAGGATGAAAGGGGAGTAAGGAGAGTGAGGGAGGTAGAGTGAGGCAGGGTGAGGCAAGGGAGGAGGGATGAGGCAGGGGAGGCAGGGTGAAGCAGGGTGATGCAGAGGAGGAAGAAGTGAGGTAGGGGAGGCAGAGTGTGGCAGGGTGAAGCAGGGTGAGGCAGAGGAGGCAGGGTGAGCAGGGGAGGCAGAGTGAGGTAGGGTGAGGCAGGGGAGGCAGGGTGAGGCAGGGGAGGCAGCTGTGGGTCGTATTGATACCTGGTGTTAAAGGTGAACTATTTACTCTCCTGCCTACCTGTTGGACCGCTCCAGGCAGGCAGGCAGGTGCTAGGCAGACATAGGGGGAGGCAGCTATAGGGGATTGGCATGTAGGGATAGGCAGAGAAGTAGGCAGGTGGCAGGCAGGCATATGGGGAGGCAGCCATAGGAAATACGAGAATAGGGGTAGGCACAGAGGTAGGCAGGTGGCAGGAATATAAGGATAGGTGGAAGGGATAGGCAGGTGGCAGGAGAGAGAGATAGGCAAAGGAAATAGGCAGGCAGGAGGCAGATGGGAACAGGCAGAAAGGACAGGCAGGCAGTAGGCAAACAGGAATAGGTAGAAGGGGTAGGGTGACAAGGGTAGGGAGATGGCAGATTATAAGGGAAGGGGGTAGGCAGGATCGAGGAACGGCAGGGGAGAGGCATACAGGCAGGGGTTAACAAGCAGATACAGGGGATAGGCAGATAGGGTAGGCAGACAGAGGGGTAGGCAGACAGAGGGGTAGGCAGCAAGGTAGTAAGGATGCAGGCAGACAGGGGTAGGCAGTTATAAGGATAGCAGGATCAATAGAGGGGTAGACTGGTAGGGATAGGTAGATAGAAGCAGGCAGACGGCAGGGATACGAACAAGAGGCATGCAGGTAGGGGTAGGCAGATTGTAAGTACAGTGGTTAGGCAGGTAGAGGTGTAGGCGGTTAGCAGGATAAGGTTGGGCAGACATAGGGGTTAGGCAGATAGGGTAGGAGGGATGCAGGAAGCCATAGGAGTTAGACAGATGGTAGGGAAGACAGGGTTAGGCAGGCAGGTAGGGAGACTTAGAGGGTAGGAAGGCAGAAGGGTAGGTAGGTGGTAAGTATGACGTGGGAAAGGTAGGTAGGTAGGTAGGTAGGTATGGTGTCACAAGGGTAGGAATGGTGGCAGACATAGGTAAATTAGTAGGTAGGTAGGTAAGTAGGTAGGTAGGTAAGTAGGCAATAGGAATGTGGTAGAGAAAGTAGGTTGGTAGGTGGGTAGGTAGGAGAGAGGGTAGATAGGTAGGTAAGTAGTTAAGTAGGTAAGTAGGTAGGTAGGTGGCTGATAAGTAGGGTAGGTACGGAGGTAAGTAGGTAGAGAGGAAGGCTTGACAGGTGGAAAAATCGTGCAGTTAGGTAAGTTCCCAGGTAAGTTGGTAGGAAGGTTAGTAAGTAGGTAGGTAGGTAGGTAGGTAGGAAGGAAGGTAGGTAAGTAGATGGATAGGTGGGTAAGCAGAAAAGTAGGTAGGTAGAAGGAGGAGAAATTAGATAGGTAAGTAGGTAGGTAGGTAAGTAGGTGGATAGGTAGGCAGGTAGGCAGGTAAGTAGGTAGGTAGGTAGGCAGGCAATTAGTTAAGTAAGGTAGGGCTGTAAGTATTAAGGCAGAGAGAACATTAAGCAACATGTGGTGTGGAGGCTCTCTCTCTCTCTCTCTCTCTCTCTCTCTCTCTCTCTCTCTCTCTCTCACTGCTCTTTCACTGCCCTCTCTTTCTTCCTTTTCTCCAATTCACTCTCTTTTCTCGTCTCCTCTCTCCTCTTTTCCTCTCTCCCCCTACCTCCATTCTCCTCTCCTTTCTGCTTCCCTCTTCTTCTCTCCTCTCTTCTTCTCTTTCCCTCCCTCCCTCCTCTCCTCTCTTCATCTCTTTCCCTACGTCGTCTCCTCTCTTCCTCTCTCTTCCTCCCTCCTCTCCTCTCTTCCTCTCTTTTCCTCCCTCCTCCCCTCTCTTCCTCTCGTTCCCTCCTTCCTCTCCTCTCTCTTCGTCCCTCCTCTTCCTCCTCATTAGAACTAAATCGGTGAACTAAGGGATTGGAAGTAAATAAATCAAGAGACTAATTACCTCTTAAATGAGCTCTCTCTCTCTCTCTCTCTCTCTCTCTCTCTCTCTCTCTGATTCAGATTACACGATTTTCTTCACCTAAGCGAATTCAAAGGGATCACTTAGATGTCACGGATTCTTCTTCTCTTCCTCCTCCTCCTCCTCCTCCTCATCCTCATCCTCATCATAATTATAGTCATCTTCAATATCACCATCATCATCATTATCATTATCGCCACCACCACCAACAACAGCAAAATTTGCATCATTTTGTACCTGAACTTTATCCTCTGATTCTTGTCCCCAGTGAGAATCAGAAAGAAAAAAAAAATCCCAGCAAATGTGGCCAACTCTTTCTTTCTTTTCCTTTTTCCTTTTTTTTTTTTTTTTTTTTTGTCCACAGCTTCTGCCATGAGTGGGAGATGCACGGCTTTTTTTCAGGAGGAGGAGGAGAAGGAGAAGGAGGAGGAAGAGGAGGAGGAGGAGGAGGAAGAGAAGGAGGAGGAGGAAGAGGAGGAGGAGGAGGAAGAGGAGGAGGAGGAGGAGGAGAAAGAGGAGGAGGAGGAGGAGGAAGAGGAGAAGGAGGAGGAGGAGACAGTGGTCATATTCGAAAGCGTTACCTAGCAACCGGGAGAGTTACAGAAACCGGATTTGGGTTTGACTATGATATTGTTTGGACTTTTTTTTTTTTTTTTGTAACCTATTATTTACGCTTCCTACCAGCCTCCAGGGTTCGTATTCTACTAGGTTAAGGAGGCTCCCTAGCACCTCCTCAGCGATTTATTTCTGGATCCGACCGGTTAATATAATTTGTACCTTACTTATGAGGTGTATGGCGATACTGGAATGATTTAAGCAGGACATAAAATGGTAGTAACTTAATTATAATAAGCAGACTAATTCGCTTAGGAAGAGGTGTTTGGGAGCTTCCATAATCAGCAGAATACAAGCCAAGGTTTCATTAACTTTCCTGTTGTGGAGTGGGACTAGTTTTATGTGCTTATAGTTGGTTTATAATTGTTACCTTAATTCAGACTTTTTTTGTTTAATAACGGGAAATACTTCAATTTTTAAAAGGTTCACGACTTGTATCCTCCACTGATCTCTTCACTACGAACATGTGGAGGAAGCAACGAATTAAAGACACTAAGATGAGTTACAGCATCATCATCATCATTATCTCTATCATAATCATCATCATCGTCATCGTCGTCATCATCATCATCATCATCATTCTGCTTTGGTATCTGCAAGTTAATGAGATTCTTCCCTGACTTATATAAAACTGTCATTCAGCAGAAAAATTCAACGTTATAATATTGAACATCAACCAGGCACGGATTCAGGAGGGTATGGGGGCACACGCTCTCCTGTTTTCGGCAAACTAATGATAACTTGTAATAAAAGCATTGCTGGTTACTAAAATATTTGCAGTAAATATCTCGTTGCACTTGCATTTGCTCGTATTAGTGTATTTATTTGATTAAAACAGACAAAGTGAATTTTGATATTTTTATTGCTTTAATGCATCAAGTATCAGTTCTGAGAGAAATTACGCCCTCCCCTCCCCTGCAAACCTTCCGGGTAAGGGGGAAATATGTCAATATATAGGAAACCATAATTTTGAGAGCTTAAGTCTGTTTTAACCCATTTACGCCCAGTGCCCTCAATATAGGAAGGATCGGCATTTTCACAGGTTACTAACGAGGGGAACCCCGTGGTAGGGACCCTTGAGCTTCGCGAGCATTGGCCGATGTAATCTGAGGACGGTACGCTTAGTACCCTTCCAGCAGTATCCCTCACGGAAGAATCCTGGGAGCTAATGGGTTAAGACTGAATCAATGGCTGTTGCTTACTAATGCCCCTAAAAAAGCTACCATATTATTGCAAAGCAAGGTAACCACGTTCCTCTTTCCAGAAAAAACGGTATTCCTGGACACTGGCCCTCAATCAGGCCTTTACTAATAACTAAATTGGAGTTTAAACTATCGCTTGATTTCACATGCAGAAAATAACTTACTGATGGATAACTGTGGAATGGAGCCAAAAACTTGCGACGGCTTGCGATGAATTAATACTTGTATATGCTTCATTCATTTTATAGAAGACTGCTGACAGAGCCTTTTTTTCACACTTTCCTTTCTCTTCTTATTTCTTAGATTCGATTCACTTCATCACAATAAAATACACATCAGCCGAAAACTCACAATTTCGAGGACTTCAGCACTTCAGTTTTATAATAGCTTACCAAAACGTTAGAGGTTTTCTATGATTTTGCAAACAGAGAAAATGAAAAAGTCTATGGTAAACTAAGAAAAAAATACTAAAGCGTTTCTGTAATCTCGAATCTAGGTTTCCGGGAGTTGATGCAAGTTTTGTGTGTTTTTATAAATAAGGCCAGATTTAGATAAGTTTTCTCTTTCTGACTATGTCTTTTAATTATCTGACTAAATATTGGTAAACTTTGCTTGCACTATAAGAATTAATGTTACCTCCCCAAAATGAGACAGGACGTTACGAGGGAAAAAAAAAACATGTGAGCTGTCAACAAAACAGCAGAAGACAAAAATACTCCCAAAGTAGGGCGTGATAGGAGGAAGTTTGTAGAGTTTAGTATATTATATGTATGTGGATGTACCCAGCCAACACAATACTTAATTCTTGAAAAGATGTCAGCGGTACCGATGTATTAATAACTATGGATTAACTTGCATATGCCGTACCGCAGTTATTTTGTTAACCAAAGTACATTGTTCATAGGCTAGTTTCAAAGCTACCGGTAATTTAGGATAAAATTTACAGCAGCTTTCTGCAATAAATGATTTATGACGGTGGTTAAGCTTTATCCTACCATAAAGTAAGCTTCATGTAGGCTGTATGATGCCAAAATTTTTACCAAAAATAACTGAATGTCGAAATGAAACCCAACTGAAAGTAATTGATGAGCTTATCAGTTTCAGTGTTGTTGGGTGTGAGCCAGAAATAACACCAAACAAATCTATAGGCTAGAGCAGTGGGAAATTGGGTCACGGGTAACTTTGCAGTTTCAGACCTACATTAACTTGTTTTGGACATGAACCCTGGGTTTTACGATGGCTTTCAGTGCAGTTCATGATTCAGTTTTGTCATAAGTTATTGAGGTACGATATTTCACACGATGACCTTTAATTTCGACACAAAGTGGGAAGAGCTTCGAAGATCGGAGAAAATGGGGGACTGAATAAGTAGGTAGGTATTTTAAATATAAAACATCCACAGAAAGTACCAATAATAACCTGATTATTCCAAGCACAGTGTGGGCAGAATTTGTCTCTGATTTTCAAGATTTTAGGATCTGCCAGCTGAAGAAGCCTTTCTTCAGTTGTAGCTTCAGCTTGGCATCTTTCAGTAAAGTACTAAGCTTAGCATAGGCCTACATTGGTCCTAAGCTTGGTACAGTTCAAAGGGTTATTTATGAATAATAGGCAAACCAAACCTAATGGGACCTAACCTGTCTGAGAAAGCCACACCCCGCAATGCTGAACTTAGGCTTTCTCCATTCTTAACGTTGACATAGTTTATCTGTCTGTCTTTAAAGGCTGTATGTAACCTCAAGTTCAAAAAGTCTCTCTTAGTTTGAACAAAGCTATCTGAACATGGCAAAAATAATAACACAGTACTGTATATCCTTAGAGTGAAGGGGTTGACTGTTAAGGTATAATACGTAATTGAATCTGTGATGATGGAGTTAGTTTCTTGCTGTGTTTCTTGAGTATGAGTGTGGGGGAAGTTAGCATTGCATTTCAGTTTTTCTGCTGATCGTAAAACAACTAACTCAAAGTCAAATGGCCACCCCTTACGGGATTATGGCGTCTGGCAGTAGATAGATAGTAGTAGATAGATCTTACTACCATCCTTTCATAAGTACCAGTAGCTACATTTGTTTAAATACTACTATTAAAGTTATTCGTCTTTTTGTTGCCAGATGTCTGAATACCCATAGCAGTCCACCATGCACCGTCTACCATACACAGGAAGAACTCCAAACACCACGCCCCGAGGGTTGACACCTGATGACACCACTAAAATGTATTCAGTATTTTGCAAGACATCTAGAAACCGGCAAAATGGCAGTGAACAGAGGTAAATTAATATTGTACTGGTAGTGCACAAGATGAAATGTGCAAATGGTTATGTGTGTTTAGAGTGGACTCAGGATTTTGGGAGCCTGAATTGTGTGAAGGATTGTGTGTCTCATTTTACTGGGCATGCTGTTGGTATCTCATGCTTTAATGCTTTTTCATTCCTTGTGTTTTGGCCCTACTTCATCTTATCTTTAGAAGGAAAAAATGGTCATGGTGATGATAACACAAAACTGTATTCTTGGTGCTCCTTTCTTATTTCTTTGCTGCACGTGGCACATTCATGTTTTCATATCTGTTACTTATGCAGACATTATTGATATTAAATAGAATGTAACTGCTTACCATTTCCTATACAGTTCATCCAATAATCACTCCTCTTCCAGACTCCCATCCTTTCTCATGGAAGATTTTGTGGTAAAGGTCTTTGCTGAGAGCTTTCTGCAGTGTGTGGTGGGGCAGGACCCGAGCTGGAAATTGATCTCTGTATTCAGATCAGTGGCAAGGAGAGGTGAGATGGAAAGACTTCCACTTTTTTTTTTTTTTTAAAATCTGATGTACTGTATTTGTTGTGTCTATAGCAATGAGATTTGAAGTAGAAATCGGGTACTGTGTTCTAAAGAAAGATGTGCTTATTTTTGTGGCTTTGTATTCTGACGTTGTTGGTATGGTACTTTGTTGTTGTTGTTGTGGCCCCAGGCTCACCTGGATGTGTGTGGACTACAAGTTGAAGTTGCCCTTTTCCTGGACCCTACCATCCTTTCTTTTGAGGATGGGTGGAGTACCCATTTATATTGGTGCCACAGTATGAAAGTATCCCGTACACACCATTATATTAAATGAAGTTTTTGTACTTAATGAATGTACTAGTAAGCAAAGCAGAAAACAAAATACTGCCTTGGTTAATTGTATAGTTCTTCCCAAGTGAGATATAGCAAGCTATACATGTTTATTTGTGCAGCCTCCTGTCATCACTGCATATCAGTATCATGTATACTGGATGTGTTAGTGTATTTTTCATCATTAACATTCCATGCTATCCTTCCTTCTGGGAATCCCCAGTGCCGGGACAGTTTGTCATTGAATCTCATTCTCTTCATGCACTCCTTATCTTCGTTCTTCCTTTTTTTCGTACTGCTCCTCCTTAACACAGTATACTACCTCTCTCACCTATATGATACTGTCAGTTTCAGTTCCAGAAATTTCTTTGTCTCTTTGGCTACAATATGTGCATTTTTTTTTTTTTTTTTTTTTTTTTTACTGCACTCCAATGAAGATATTATACAGCAGAATGCTTAGTACTGTACAGGTAAGTGTGGCATATTTTAGTGAAGACTGTTTTGTAAGAGTGTCATGATTTCTGTCCACATCCATACCTGAAGAGGGTCCAAGTTGGGTTGAAACTGTTGGCTGTTCTGAATAACCAACATACCAGGTATCTGTATATGGGTATAATTATTTCACCATGTAAAACTGATCTTGTGCCATTTTTGTGCTCATACTTTTACCAATTCTTGTTATTCAGTGGAGTTTGAGCATGTGAGTGAGGGAGACATCATCCTTCCGCTGCGGAGTGCATCACTACGGGAAGCCACACCGTCAGACACACCACTTGCTCGGCTCCTAGACCACCCCTCACAGCACAGCCTCCAGGTGTGGTGGTAACATTATAGATACTATATAGTATATATATTGTTCTGCAACGTACAGTAGTGTTCAGTATTATCGATTGCTCAATATCAGGTCAGCCCAACACATGTAGCTAGTTACTTAGTATTTGAATGCTCATAATGGTATTGTCTCTTATATCTCAAGACTAGTATATGTAAACTTTAAGTAATTATTCTAGCAAATTCACTCTGTTAAATAGTTATGTTAAACAGTTACTATGTAGGAAGTGAAGAATGATATTTTTCAACTTGAGAACCAGGTAGTGAACAGAATAATCAGTTGAGAAATTGTAACTGCACCATTGCCCTGTTTTATGCAAGTAGACATTTACAATACTTTTTACAGAAAAAGAATTTTATGGAGACCGAGGATGAGGTGGAGGGATGGAGTTGAGAGGTATATGAGGGAGGGGGGGGTGAGTTGGGGGGAGGGGAGTCAAATGGTGGGTGACAGAGTGACTTGGAGGCGTTTTGTCTGCGGCCACCCTTTGAGGGATTAGGGCGTCGGGCTATAGATAGATAGATAGAAAATTAGTTGGAGAAGAACAGGGAGGCTTTAGGAAGGGAAGAGGTTGTGTAGATCAGATATTCATTCTTAGATCTTTAGTGGAAAAGTTTCTAGAGAAGGGAAAGAAGTTGTATGCAGCTTTCATGGATTTGGAGAAAGCATATGACAGGGTGGATAGACAAGGATTGTGGAAAGTGTTAAGAATATATGGAGTAGATGGGAAGTTGTTGAATGCTGTGAAGAGTATGTACGATGGTGCGAAGGCTGCAGTGCGTGTGGATGGTGAACTAAGTGAATTTTTCTCTTTGAAAGTTGGGTTGAAACAGGGATGTGTCATGTCTCCATGATTGTTCAATCTGTACATGGATGGGGTAATAAAAAGAGGTACAAGGTAGGGTAGTGGATGTTGGAGTGTCCCTGGTGAGAGAGGATAGTATTTGGAAACTCCCTGTACTGTTGTTTGCAGATGATACTGTGTTGTTGAGTGAAGACAAAGGGGAGCTGCAAGGCTTGGTGGATGAGTTTGGGAGAGTGTGTAAGAAACGGAATCTAAAGGTGAATGTAGGGAAGAGTAAAGTGATGGTCTTTGAGAGAGGTGAAGTCAGTGAATGTACAGCGAGGTTGGATGGTGAGGAATTGGAAAATGTGAGTACGTTTAAGTACTTGGGTAGTGTGATGAGTAAGGATGGAGGTTTGGAGGGTGAAGTGCTTGAAAGGGTACAGCAGGGAAGAAAAGTTGCTGGTTCTTTGAAAGCAGTGATAAGAAACAGGGAAGTGAGCATGGAAGTGAAAAAGTTACTACATGACAGTATTGTGATACCAACTCTAACGTATGGAAGTGAAGCTTGGACGTTGTTGGAAGGACACAAGTCAAGAGTGAGAGCAGTGGAAATGAGTTATTTAAGAGGAGCCTGTGGAGTCACATGGAGAGACAGGCTGACGAATGAGAATATAAAGGAGCGTTGTGGTGTTGATGTGGATGTGACAGGAAGCGTTATGAGGAACACACTGAGGTGGTTTGGCCATGTGGAGAGGATGGAGGGTGAAAGACTGACGAAGAGAGTGTATGTGAGTGAGGTGGAGGGGGGAAGAGGGAGGGGGAGGCCGAGGATGAGATGGAGGGATGGGGTGGAGAGGTATATGAGAGAGGGGGGTGTGAGTTGGGAGCAGGGCAGTGAAATGGCGGGGGACAGGGCGACTTGGAGGCGATTTGTTTGTGGCCACCCCAAACGGGATTGAGGCGTCTGGCAATAGATAGATAGATAGATAGAAAAGGGAATAAAAATGAAGTATCATAATTCTTTTTCATCATAACTTTTGTAATCATTTCACAAGAGAATGAAATGGGGATAGAAAATGGAATGGGGATAGTGAATGGTTGAGATAAAGCTGTTAAAAATTAATTGGTAGAGCAGCTGTATAACTGATGGTAATGGCTGGTGTCAGTGGAATGGAGCTGAGAATTTTGAAGGCATGGATAATGAGTGAACTGATGTATGGATGTACCGGTATGGTCCGTGTTACTGGGCACTCTGTTGATAGCTCTCACAGCTACAATTCTTTCACCTTCTTGTTTTTGGTTCCTAGCCACTCCATATATTAGTGGAAAATAAGGTTAGGATGATGATAATTGAGCTGAAAAAAAATGTAGTGATTAAGAGATTTCTAATGGACTCTGCAGTAGGTTGCAAGAGTATGAATTATGTAACTAAACAGGAATTGCTTGATGTGTTTATGTGTAGCCATGTTCAGGGACTGCATGAACATAGAATGTTTAGGTAGGTTCATTTTAGCATTGATGGTTAAGTGGGGTTGGTGAAGGATTAGTGCCCCTCTCTGTAAAACATTTAACTCTAAGCCCTTGGCCACCCCATCTGGGATGCATGGCGTCTGGCAATGAATGAATGAATGAATGAATGATTTTTGCCTCCATTATTTGATTTTATTCACCTGAAGAAAACTTTTAAAAACTGAATAGGTTAAAAATAGCCTTCAGTGGCACCCTCACTACAAGACATATCCTTCAAGCTGAATAAAATTGCCAGGTGGTGGCTTAATATGAAAAAAAATAATAATAATAATAAAGAAAAAAAAAAAAAAGTGTTTGATTGAAGCAGTAAATATTGAAGGCAGAAACTACGGTACTTTTGGTGTGTTAGAAAAAAATAGCTTGTAAACTGGAGCCAAGATTTTGAAGACTTGAATGATATGTGAATGATTGTTTAACTCTTATTACCAGGCACATCACTGATACTTCTATTTTTAACCCTTTTTTATTGTTTCTGTATCATATCCACCCCATTTATTTATATATTTATTTATTCATGATGATATTGGTGATGATGTTGGTGATGGTGGTGGTGGATACTGTTTACCATGCCCATCATGTCAAAGGAAATACGTTAGGGAGTATGGCATCATAGACAATTGTGATTAAAAGTAGCTTTAGTTAAAATTAACCCTTTGCTTTATAAGGATTCCCATCGCAGGATAAAGCTGTATAACTGTTCAGAAAAAACAACAGTAATAGTGAATGGGTTTAGAGTTAGGATTTGAGTGGCCTTGCTTTAAATCCTCCCTCTCCATGTAGATGTGAAAAGGAGTTAGTGTGATGTATTTTGATAGTAAAACATTCAGTACAAAGTACCTAGGTACATATATTTATTGATTTAACTAAACTACATCACTGTTTAAATTTGACAGGTGGTACGAGAAGCTGTATCAGAGTGTAGAGTTCCTATATCTCGGCTGACATTGTCGGGAGTTGAGGAAGAGAATGGGGGCCTTGATGGAGAAAAGGATGGAAGCTTGAACAAGGACCAGGAAGAACAAATAAACAAGGACAAGGGAGAGAACATGAACAAGGACAAAGTAGGGAGCTTGAAAGAGGATGAAGGAGGGAATATGAACAAGAATGGAGAAGAGGGTATGAACAAGGGCAGTGGTGAGAGGCAAGACGAAGAGGGATTCAAGGACTGTGGTAAGGACAGAAGAGACAAGAACAGGAGCAGGAGCAAGGAGGTTCTACATATCTTCCTAGCTCGAGCCCAGATGATGCAGGAGACATTTTCAAAGCTGGTTCGCACTGGTCACGCTTATGGAGCCACCAAAATCATGGACCAGGTGGGTGTTGCCTGTAGTGTATTTGTTCCAGTCTGACAAAAATCCTTTACCCTTTTCAACTTGTTTGATGGCCAAGTGTAGTTAGATTGGAATGTGAACTGGAAACTCATTCCTACTTCATAATCTAAGGCTCATTAAATTTCATGCAACAGCAGCTTAGTACAGTATTCAAGTTTTGGGAGTGGCTCAGTTATGTCAGGTGAACACAGTGACTGTAGGCGAGGCAGTATCGCCTCTATATCAGATTTTGCTATTTTAGCCGTTGCGTTTATTAGACATTTGAATCCAGCCACACTGTATTCTCCCCATTCAGATACCATTCGATACAACAAAAGTATAGTCGAGAATAACCGGTGCTTAGCTGTAATATTTTTGGTCATTATAGGTGTTATGGCGCCTGGTATTTTAGTGGGTACTTAAGGCGCTCTAATTGGACTGAGCCTGTGCAGGTTTTATCCGAGGGATGGTTGGGGTTTATTGCTTACATAATGGCATTCAGGGATGTGTGAAGCTGGTCACTCTCACCTTAAATGTCAGGACCAACTTGCCTAGCCCTGGGTTCATACACTCCACATGGGGCAACACAGGATTAGATGATGATGATGTTAATTGATATGTACAGTATAATGGTACACATTTCTTTTCTCTGCAATATTTTATTATTATACCAAGCATGAAATTTTTATATATGGCTTTAGTTAATGTGTCTCAGAGGTGCATGATTCAATTGAGAATTTTTTCATTTCATCCTGGCCCATAATTTGGTGTAGACCTATCCACTTAAAGTCAGTACACTGTGAAAGCAAACTTATCCATGACTTATATTAGAGTAGGTCTTCCCTCAGTTAATCTGATATAGGCCTAGTGAGTTTAACTGTGAATCTGTCAGTAAGTAGGTACAGTAGAGGCGATCATTAGTATAACTGACGTGTTTCAAAACAGGGAAACTGGCAAATCATCTATACAGAGAGCAATGGAACTTTATTAGACAAGTTTCTGTTCTTTACTCTCTGCCTAATTTCAGAAAAGAACATAAAAGTGGCAGCCTTTAAAGAGGTCTCACTACAAATATAAGTGACAGTGACAACTAGTTCTCAGGTCATTCTTATGTCTATCTTGTCCCCAGATCATTTTAAATGTTACCTGCCATGGACTTGAAGAGAACACCAGTACTCGAGCAGAGGCAAAACTGTGGTATGAGGATGACAACATAGAATCTCAGGAGCAAGACAGAGTGGGGTTTGGTGTGGAAGATAACCAAAGTACTGAAAGCGAGGAGAAATTAGGTACACCATCAGAAGATAGCAAGATGGCTGTAGCAGATACAAAATTGGAGGCTAGTGCTGAAGGAAAGGACAGATTAGAAGCCCAACAAGATACTGTCATGGCCAAAGCAGAAGCAAACCTGAAAGCCAGGGCTGAAGACAGTATTGCCACCCTCCGCAGTTTGGTCCTGGCCACACACCTTCTTCGGTTGGTTCGCTTCCACAAAGGTCGAGTTTGTCTGCAGCCTGAGGTGGAAGAAAGGCTGCTTCTTGAAGAGAAGAAGAAGAGACAGCAGGAGGAGGAGAAGGAGAGGATAAAGGAGGAGCAACAGAGAAGTCATGAGGACTGGAGCATGAAAATTAATCTGATAGCTGAGCAAAGAGAGAGTGACACTGAAGATACTGATAAACAGAGGAAGACTGAAGAACAGATCAGTATGGCTTTCACAAACTGGGAAGACAGTGATTGGGAAGATATGAATGTTGAAGTTATAGATGAGATAGATCTGGAAGGTAAAGAGATAATGGAGTGGGAAGGTGGAGGAGTGAAGCAGCTCATGAAGGAAAGGAAGAAAAAGAAAAGGAAAAAGAAAAAGAGAAATGCCCATACCAAAAATGAAGGATACAACCCACCTCTCAGTGAATGGTGCCCAGTCCTAAAGTCTGAGTTTGACTTCTTGAACAAAGAGATGCTAAGTCTCGAGAACCAAAGATTGTTAAGTAAAACGAGCTCATTGCCTGCATATTCAGAATCTCCAGGATTTAAAACTCTCTTTCCTAATTTCATTAACTCTGAAATGTCCAGTAAATCTGGCTCCACAAACCACAGAAGTGCAGAGAAGCTTGATGTACTTGACCATTCTGTTAGAAATGAACAGGAATATTATATACAGGACTCTGATGTGAAAAATAAAGAGGAATATTATTTACAGGACTCAGATGTGAAAAATACATGGAGATCCGATATACAGGATGACAGCGTTCAGAATAAACAGAAATCTGATTTGTTCAGTGTTGAAAATGTGCAGAAATCTGATTTGCAGGAATCTGATGTTAAAGATAACCAAAAATCTGTTTTGCAGGATCCTTCCATCCCCAGTCATTCACCTCTTAAACTTCCTGAGGCTTCTATCTCTGTAGGCATCAAGAGTCCTAATGATCCTAAATCTCCTAAAAAATCCATCCCAGAGGAAGAGAAAAACCTTTCTCTGAAGTCAGAGAGCCACACATCAGTGGATTTCCCATGGCCTGACTCCCCAGCACTCCCCTTAGCACAGTCTCAGGACCCCCAGGTAGCCCCATGGATACTGCAGCCCAATTTTACCAAAGCAGAGAGAGCAGAGTCACAGCAGTACATTTTGCCCACAGAGAATATGGAGGTGGGGCTGGAGAGCATTCTCGCGGGAAAGTCAGTGACAGAATATGTGGAGGTTAAGAAGAAGATACAGAGGAGAAAGAAAGGTAAACAAGGAGAAGAGGAAGAGAGAGATGAAGATGATGGAGAGGGGGTTAAACAGAATACAAAAAGAAGAAAAGGTAAACAAGGACAAAAGGAAGGAAAAGGTAACAAGAAAAATTTACAGAAGGATGCAGAACCAGGAAAGGCTGAGGAAAAAGAAATCTTAGAAGAACTGGCAGAAATAGCAGCACATAAACCTAAAATAGTGAAGGAGACATTACTCTGGGGTATGGAGAAGAATAAAAAGACATTGGGCACAAGAGGAACTCCAGATTTGAGTAAGCAGAATAGAGCAGGGAAGAGGAAAGTTATAACCCAGCATGGAAAAATAGGGGCAAAAGAATTAAAGAATGGGAAGGGACGTACAAAGACTAAGGGAAGAGAATGCTTACAAATGGATGAGTTGTGTAAGTTCTTGAAGAAGTATAGAAGTACTGGTATTGAAAATGATGAGAGACTTGTAAAAGGGAAAGCAGAAGCTAAGACAGCAAAGGAAAAGGATAACTTGAATACCAGGTTAAAGCAGATGAGTGAAGCATGCGAGAATCTTGAAGTATTGCTTAAGAAGTACCGGAATCTCAGGAAGGGCTCAGTAGGAACATTCAGCAAGTCTAGTGCATGTGCGAGAAACCTTCTATACATCAAACCTAAGGGAGAGGATGATAAAAAATGGAATCCAGGTTATGATTTACACCTCAAGCCAAAGACCCAACATCCCAGGACAAAAAGCACATACGAAGATGAGATTAATATTGATGCTGATAGAAACTGTTCTACATTGCATAGAGTAAATGAAACTGGTGATGAAAGTCAAAACATAAGGGAAATTGGGGGTATGTTTGTTAATTTATCTTTGGCAGGAAGCAGGAGTGATTGTAAGTATAGTGCAGCAACAGTAAATCATTCACAAATTACTGACATTGAAAGGTTTGATGTAAAAAGTTCCTGGGGGACAGGTGGTGATTCATACATGACTGATGAGAGAGGGATGGTGTGGGAGTTGGAAGGAGACAGTTATAGCAAAGAATCTTCGCAGAGCAGTGTGCCAGGCATGCAAACAGCGATGCCATGTAAAGAACAGTGTGAAGTAAACAAAAACCTGAAAAACAGAGTAAATGAAGCTTGTAATGAAAGAGTAGATTTGTGTAAGGACGGACACAAATGCAACATTGGGAATGAGAGGCTAAGTTTATGGAATGGAGGACATGAACAAAAAACTGGTAATGGAAGTGGAGACTCATATAATGAAGAACATGAACACAAGACTATGAAGCACATCATCTCCCTGAAAGTTATACCAGCAGAAGCAGGGATGAAGAAAAGGGTTAGCAACAGAGGTAATACTGGTAGCTGTTTAGAGAATGTGAAGGAGGAGTGGGAATGTCATTGTGCTGGTGTAATGGACAAGAAGACTGGCAAACCTTGGACTGCAACAGCACATGACTACCACAGGTACCATTAGCTAATATATTTTTTACCCTTTCACTGTGAAAACATATATCTTCATTAATTCATGGTACCTCCAGACGATTTAACTCACCTTAGGGTATATACTTTTGTTTACTGCATAGGTTAGATGACTACAGCATCCATTAACTCATTGTTAGAGGTGCTTATTATGCTGAATAAAATTTTCTGGAGGAAACAAGAAATAACTAGCTAAAGAAATAAGTTACAGTAGTTAGCCTACATTATCTGATTAAAGTGTTTAACTCCACAACCAGTAGGTGTATTTTTAATTTTGTTTCTTACCATATCCAGGTGATTTTATTCCATGGTGATTAAGGCTACAGTATATCTAACCCCTCCAGTTCTTTTAGTAGTAGCAACAATACATATTCCATTAAATTGTCATCGGAGTGAAGTTGTTAAGCCCTCGAGCGTGAGATGCGATTTTCTGTTTTATTATGTCTAGCACCAAAAGCTTGTTTTCAGCCTTTAAGGCATGCCGGTATGTTTTGTGCTGGGAGTAGTCTTAAGTCTAAGTATTTACTTGCAATTTTTTCTTTGCTCCATATCTTTTCCATGCAATGTTTTCCATGATGTTGCTTTTGGAACATGATTATATGCTGCACTTTTAGTTTTAATAAATTTTTCATTGAATCATAATATACAGTAGTGTTATTGTGGTTGTAGTTACTGTAGCTACCAGCAGTGTTTCATCATAACATTGTGTGCTGTATGCTTGTATATTAATTTGTACATACTACAGTATATCAGTAATTTATTTATTTTTTTCTTTATCCCAAATCTCTCACTTTCTCTGAGCTAGTTCATTGATCTTATTCTTGGGGAAGATTTAGAGCCAGCAAAAGTTGATTACCGGTATCTGCCCTCATGACCCTCGTACGGTTGTTTGTCATTAATTCTAAACCTTCATCTTCAAAACATCACTTCCCTTCTCTTCCTTCACACAGTCTTCTTCTCATTCCCAGGCTGGTATTAGAAGAGCTGCAGCGAGCATCTGAAGGGAAGCAGGAGGAGGATGAGAGTGAAGAATGGTGCAGGTTTCTGGGGCAACAGGCAACCAGCTGTGCCACACTGCAGTTGCTTTCAGTGTCACACCATTTTCCACTCAAGGTTGAAGTAGGAGGACATACACACAACAGCAAAGGTATATATTGTGTTGGTTATATATGCAGTTACCCTGTTTATATGCCTGTGCAGCTGCACAAGGCTTACACGAAGGAATGTTAGTGCCAACTTTAACATATGGATGTGAGACTATGGTGTGGCATGAAAATGAATAGTCAAGAGTAAGAGCAGTGGAGATGGGACTGCTGAGGAATGTATGTAGAGTGCAGAGGGTGGATAGGATACGAAAAAATGTGATTTGTGAAAGATGTGGAGTGAGGAAGTCGGTGGACACCAGATTCGAAGAGTGTACTGAGATGGTATGTTCATGTGGAGAGAATGGATAACAATAGGGTGGTGAAAAAGGTGTATCTGAGCGAATTTGAAGGAGGGAGGAGGCGAGGTAGGCCAAGGAGAAGGTGGAGAGATACGGTGGATGAGTGTGTTGGGAAGAGAGGTTTGGAAGTCGGTGAGGCTAGGGAACTGACAAGAGATCAAGCTGGCTGGATGAATGTTGCAAGGAGAAATGCCTGATCAGGGATTTGGCACCCATTTTTAATGTGGCAGCATCAGGATTGACTCAGTTGGATACGTATATGTGAAACTACAGAACACGATGAATGTTTTTGGCATATCTGATAGAGCCAGGATTCCGGGGGCTTGAATGATGAGTGAATGGAAGCATGGCCCATTGGATTGGGCAAATGTGGACTGTCTGGACATTGGTACTCCTCACCCTGCCCTAGGGTAGGAAAGGAGGTCCAGATGATGATGATGTAAGGTACCATAGCCAGTGCAGCAAAGGGGATGGTTTAGTTCATTCACATTAACTTGGCAGAGATTTTTTCCTTTTTCAGCTTTGGTTTATGGTACTAGGTATTTCACGTTGCTCAGTGGGTCTGGCTCCTTTCCATACTGTGCTTTATGGCTAGTTCTGTAGTACAGCACAACATTCAGAGATGGAGAGTTGGCATTTTTAGGCTCAGGTAAAGTGGACATAGAATAATAATGCCTTCATTTGTGGTGCATGTGGCTTGTGGGTACAGTATGTAAGAGATGAAGTACTGTAGTATGAAAAGTAGATTGTAAGATGAAGCCATTTATAAGTGTGCCAGCATGTCACCATAAAACCAGAGCTGGAGGAGGTTGTTGTTGTTGCATAATGCCAGTCACTCTGACCAAGCAGACCAGTCAACCCCAGGTAAGCAGCTGTTTCTGTTGGGCCATCCCACAGGTACAACACACCCTTGTTATACAGTCACTCGGTATACGACCATTAACTTACATGATCAGTAAGAATTTAGGTCCTTTTCTTGTTCAACAATAATGCTTCACTTTTGCGATCCTTATGATAACCTCCTTTTCATTATACAAGTGTTTTCTTGCTTATACATTTGCTGCATCTTTAACCCGTCACGTCCCGAGCTATTTCACACCTCCGACACCCCCCCAATCCCGAGGTATTTTCGATTTTTTTTTTTTTTTTTTTTTTTAGCTAAAACGTCTGCTTTGGTGAGAAACATCGAAATTTCATTGAGAAATCGCTCACCTGAGGTTTAAAATACTCGATCCAGGTAGCAGTACCTCCTTACCTGACTGGATTTTCTAACAGGCTGGCACCAAAGAAAATGAGTTCTGTGGGAGGGTAACTATTTCACACCACTCATAAACGGTATTATTTATTTACTTGGTACGAATTTATATGTAGTACGAGAGTGTATTGGTTTTCAAACAGTAATATAGGCATTATAAGCATTGTTTCACTCACTAACTCATCACCATACCTGACCTTCTTTTGCCACATTATCTGATCATCATTTCTGACTGTTTCTTCCTCTAATGCTATGTAAACTTTGTCCTCCACATTGTCATCGATTGGGGAATCACTCTGGCCCTGAATGTCTTTATTGGCCAGGTCACTGGTAACAGGTGAATTGCTGAGACAGTGGCATCCGGGGGGGTGGGGGAGGTTATGCGGTGTAAGACATTGTCCCTGCTTGGCATCTTGTAGAGGAATAGAGGAAGGTGTCCCATGTATACATACGAAAAATCACGCACGAAAATTGAAAATTGTGCAAATTACGGACCTTGCAATTGCGCGACGTACCAGTACGTCAACGGGACTGGCAAATGCAAAATGTTGCAACGTACCGATACGTGGACAGGACGCCTCGGGTTAAATTCATTATATGATCAAGCTTTATATGATCAGTTATGACTGTTTATGATTGGTTTTCAAAAAACGTGTCCCAGTTGTATAATAAGGACAGGCCATACTGTACCTTCATTGCACAGGGAACTGACACCCCATTGTGGTAGACAGTGCCTTGCCAGGGTTGCAACAGGGTCTTTCTCATGATGAGATGCAAGGGAATATGAGGAGGTTTGGACGCTGCAGCTGCTTCATCCAAGGTCACAGCCCCACCCCATGTAGGCTCCTCTTCAGTGCCAGCTGAGGAGGAGGTTACTGTAGGGAATGTGGCTTTTGAGTGTGTTGATAAGTTTTGGAACTGTGGTAATGTAATTTTGTGCTAGGGTATAGTAAAAATTGTTTTCAGCCGCACCAAGGTTAAACGCAAACATATAAATCTACTTGCAGCATTTGCCGTTAACTCACTCCCAATAATTACCATGTCTAAACTTAATGCAAATTCCACAGTTGATTATTTGTATCTTACTGAAGAGGAGGTCAGACATAGTAAGCTATATTTGTGAGGTTGCAAAGGAGATCACTAAGGATTCCATGGTAACTGTTCTAATAATGCTTATGTTAATGATCTGTGCATTTACCACCATAGCTGCTAGACTTGACTGTGGAAACAGTCTTAGTAGTGAAAAGTGTCACTGATTAGCATCATAAAGAATACCAGTGTGGAAGCAGTTTGTGTTTTTATGGTGTCATGTCTGCACTTGGGTGCATAAATGGTGAGTGAATGAGAGTGGGTCACTTTATCAGTTGGACACACTTTATGTATTTTCTCCCATCTTTATTTTTTTTTATTTATTCATATTTCCATAGACCTTACCTCACCCCATCCTTTGGTGGGAAAAGAGGTATGGGTATGATAATGATGATGATGTCTGCATGTAATATCTCTGTGATCTTGTTTCATTTTATGGATCAGTGCTCTCTCCTTCACCAGAATGGGCATTTATATTGTACAACTACTCACGTCTTTGTGGAATCTTTGAAACATTTGACTACCTCGTAAGCCAAGGAGAGTTGCCCCCACTCCCTCAGCCCCACCAGCTGGACTTCTCACTCCTCAGACATGATGTAAGTTAACTAAAGGTATTCTCGGTATGAAATTTAGCTGCAGAAAATTATACTGTCAGTCCTAGCTGCTGGAAATCTGAAAGAGCTGTGTATGATAGTGGAATTCACTCCCTCAGGTTGGTGGCATTTTTTTGTTTTTGTTTTTTTGTTTTCAGTGATTCTGTTTAGTTTATGAGAGACTTTTCAAACTGGAAAGGTTAGATGTAGGCTTCATTAACCCCTTCAGTAAGAGAGACCTGTCCTAAGTTTAATAAAATTTCTGTAATGTAGAAGTAGCCAGGGGAAAATAAAAAATCTGATTTGTTAGTACAGGAACTGTCGGAGTGAGCTGAGGCCATGAGCTTCGTTATATAGTGCGTTTGCTCTAATCCATTGAAGATCTCTAACCCCTTTCAGTTCAGCTAGTGACTAAGTATTATCAGATTGGAGGGTCAATTTTACTTTTAATGAGCTCATTCTAACCTTATAAAGACAGTTCATCAAATTTTATGCAACCGTGTCGTAGTATTCAAGTTGGGGGAGTGGGTTTTGTCAGGTGGAAACAGACCAACTTTGGAGTGAGCATGCTGTCATTAATTCTCCCACTTTCATATTTTCTCCATGATTGTTGTGTGGATCCTACCTTACCCCATCCTGAGGTGAGGAGTAAAAATGGTCAGAAAAACGATGATGATGATGATGATCTTCCCTTTTTAGGAAGAGTGGGCACTCGTATGGGCTTATGTCATCCGATGGCCTGAGGTGGTTGAAGCTGCTGGTCAAGAATTACTCAAGTGGGCAGGAGGAAAGGATGGAAGGTCAGGACAGCTGAAAACAGGCACAATTACCCGTTTCCTCTCCCGCCTGGCCCACAGCACCAGCCGCTACTATGCCCGCCACCACGTCCTGCCCTCTGACCCATCCCTGTCTCACCTCCACCCTTTGGCCCATGCACGGCTACACCTCCTGCATGCATTACACGCTGTCATGAAGATTGCCCTTAGTCTTTTGGGCATAGACTCGCCACCAGTTGCTATGTGAAAGAAAATGGTGTGATGGAGATAAGGGAGGAAAATATGGTTTAACCTCCTCATTACAAGCTCACCCATAAGTTGAGTGGTGTAATCTGGTGAGTAACGAAGATAAACATGTTGCACTTGTTACTGTGAAGAGAAATGGTTTGGTGATGTAGCTAACTGAAGGCAACTTGTTAGTGCTGTAGCCATTTGAAAGGAAGTACCATAGTTATGTGAAGAGAAATGGTTTGTTGATGTAGTGGTGTGGAGGCAAATGGTTTGGTGAGGTAGCTGTGTAAAGGAAAGTGGTTTGATATTGCTGTGGGAAGAAAAGTAGTTTGATAGAGGCAATGTATGGTTGGTATTTGAAGGGAAATTGTTTGGTGATGTAGCTGTATAGAGGGAAATAATGTAATGGAAGTGAAGGTATCCATGGCTGTGTAACTATTTTGTTTATATGCAGTTAACTCCATGATCCAGGTGATGTATTGTGTAGGTTTATTCTTCCTACCTCCAGATTATTTTATTAAACTTAGGACAGACATCTAGCAGTGCATGGATAAATGAAGGCTACATTTACCATAACTCCTGTCACTGAAAACGTATCTCCACAGCTGAATAAAATGATTTTGAGGTAGCAATAGTGGTAGATGGGGGCACTCACCATCCACTCACTTGATGTAGTGCTGCTGTCGGGTGTCTGCCCTTTCCTCTCCTCCATCCTTCTTTCTTTCCATCCTCTTCTGTCTTACGTTCCTTCATTCTATCCTTGTCCTTCTGCCTACGGGTACCTTTACACTCCCTCTTCTGTCTTTCCTTCCTTCATTCTATCCTCTTCCTTCTGCCTGTGGGTGACTCTGCACTGAGTGACAAGCCAAATGGTTTCCTGTACACCAGGAAACCATTTACTACACTGGGTGGTAACCATATAGCCAGATTTTGGCGCCTGATGGTTTAGTGGGTAATTATTGCGCTCCAGTCGGATTGAGCCGGTGAAGGATTATATCCAAGGGGTGGTTGGGGTTGATTGCTAATGTAATGCCACTCAGGGATGAGTGAGGCTGGTCACTTTCATCTTAAATGTCGGGACCAACTGCCTATCCCTGGGCTCCTACGCTCCTCATGGGGCAATGTAGGATTGGATAATAGATAGATAGATAGATAGAAAAAGTAAAGGCAAACTATGTCATTAGCAGCAAAGTTAATGGGAATTATATGGGGGATGAAGAGAAATACTCCAAATGTTATCATAAAAGGAACTTTGAGGTACAAGTTGGGGGACTGGACACCCCATTTATATTGGTTAGGGGATGTGATGATCCTACCACTCAGCACTCATGTTGCAGCTACTGCTGTATTGGTATACTTGACTGTAATTCCTGTGGTACTGAAAGGGGAGATATTACCTTAGGATTTTTTTGTTCTCATGATTCCTAGCCTCAGAAAGATTCAGGAGACTGTCTTTAAGCTTTCCACTTCCACATGGTATGGGGAGAAATTAGGCAACTGATAATGAGGATAAATTAGGCATTTTCTAGGCAGCCTTCAGCCTAAGACTTAATCCATTCTGCTTCCAGACAGTTTTATTCTGCAGTTAGAAAAATAAAAAATCACGTAAGTTGAGTAAAACTGTCAGGCAGAAAAAAAAAGAGCAAAAAGTACATCATAACTTTGAAAGGCTTAAGTGGTTAAGTAGGTGTTTAGAAAAGTGAAATAACAGGTAAATTATCAGCCATTTATTCCCCAAGGTGGCCTGGTATATTAGTGATGTAATGGGAGTAGCAGAATGTTGTAATGTTGTTGTGATCCCTTGCTGGATGTGAACTTTGATGGACAGAAGGTTGAAGCTGCTCATCTCCAGATCACTATCCTCCTTTCAGGGGATAGGGAGCAAGTTGAGGAATGTTTGTATGTCCACATCAACACCAGGACCTTGTTAAAAGATACAAGTTAGACCCTGCTTATTACTGCTTTTGAAAATGATCTTTCTTACTCTGAGAAGGTAATTTATAT
Source organism: Coenobita brevimanus (assembly GCF_032717465.1). NCBI lineage: Eukaryota > Metazoa > Arthropoda > Malacostraca > Decapoda > Coenobitidae > Coenobita > Coenobita brevimanus. The sequence continues at coordinate 2,515,225 of NC_136992.1, read as the reverse complement.
TTCAATTTATACTTAATAACAGCAGGCAGTTTAAATGTTTATCTCATTACACGTTACTGTAAGTTAATCTAGGGCGTGTATGCTTAAATTGTAAATGGTGAAGGCAATCCCCTACTTTTAGATGGATGTCTGTGGTTTTTAGTTGTCATTCTACAGTTCATATTAAAGAATGTAGCCAGCAGTGATATAGAGAGTGTGGAAAATACATTCTATCGTCATCACATTATCCAGAAGTTATCATAAAAGATAGGGGGCTGGCCTTCCTTTTTGTGATTAAGTGTTTAAGCATATGGCAGTAGGTTACAACAATCAAATTGTATCCACTCACTCAAGTTAATATTGCCTTCAAGTGGCTCTACCCCAAAAGACAAGCCAAGTGGTTTCCTGTGATCTAGGATACCATTTGATGTTTGGTGGTAACCCCACACCCACACTCCCACAGCCAACAAATAGATGTCTGATGATCTAGCCTTTAGTAAGTTAAGGTGCTCCAACTGGATGTGGATAATTTGAGATTAAATCTGAGAGGTAGTTCAGGTATATTGCTGATTTAATACTGCTAAGGAGCAAGGAACCTCGCATTCTCCCATCAAATGTCTGGACTGAGGAGCCTAACCCCAGGCAAGTACATCTAATGGGGAATAAAGGTTAAGGTGGGGAATAAAGGTTAAGGTGATGGATGAAAAGATGGATAAACCACCCAGACTGAAGGTATGAACTGACACCAGAATATTAGGAGTTTGAATAAGACACAACCATTGATATCTTGCTTGACTGAGCTGATCTTATCACGGTACAAGTATTTATATATCTGTACATTTCTAAAGTATTTGTTCCCAAGTAATGTTTGGAGACTGTACATCAGTTTAACCATATCCTAGATGTATTCTATTTTTATACTTACCATTGAAGGGATAATACTCCTTACCAGTGCATTATGTGTAGATACTAGTAAATATGGGAAAACCTTTAATAAATTGTTGCTCCTATAGTTTCTGAGTCATGGTTTATTATTTTCACATCTTTGTATACTGTTTGTATTTGTGTGTACAAATACACACGGGGTTGGTGGCGGTACTATTAAAGAAGAGGGAGAGTGGCCATGTGTAGTTTGCCACAAGAGTGAGAGAAGTAATTCCATCTTCTGCAGTGTTTGTGATAAGTGGGTGCATAAGAGATGTAATGGTATTAGAGGTAGACTGAGATAATGCTGATTTAATTTGTGCAGCATGTTGGGGAGAGCAGGTGGAGATTGTCAGGCATGAAAGGATTGAACTTGCTGGTGAGTCTCTTGAGTCTGTGGAAGAGTTTTGTTATTTGGGAGACATGTTATGTGCTGGATGTGGGGCTGGCACTAGCTGTGTGGCTATGATGAGAAGTGGTTGGAAGAAGTTCAGGGAGCTGTTGCTTCTCCTGACACTGAGAGGGCTCTCCCTATGTGCTAAGGGGTCTCTGTATGCAGCATGTGTTAGGAGTGTAATACTGTATGGTAGTGAGACCTGGGCAGTAAAGGAAGAGGATATTCGCAGGCTCAAACGTACGGATGTGACAGTGATTAGGTGGATGTGCAGTGTGTCCCTGCATGCAAGGCCTGGGGGGACTGGGTTTATGATGGAAAAGTTGAGAGGTAGTATAGGACTGGAGTGTATTGGTGCTGTGATGAGGAGAGGTAGTTTGAGGTGGTTTGGGCATGTGGAGAGGATGGGGGATGATAATTGGGTGCCGAAAGTATGAAGCATTAAAATTGGGGGTGGGATTGCGAGGGGTAGACCAGAAAAGATGTGGGACAAGGTCATCAAGTTTGACCTCAGGGTTAAGTGACTGAACAGGGAGGCTGCCATAGATCGAGCAGCATGGAGAGCCACCATTAGGTGACCAAGGCCAATGCATGCAAGCATGTTGGAGCCTTCAAACATGAAATAAAAAGAGCTTCATGTCGGCTCTCCGACGTAATAGAGCCAAAGGCATGTCCGGGTAATGACTTCATCTAGATAATGGACTTCTCCCCAGGCCCCCCTTCGTACATAACCTAACTTTGAAAGCTCGTGTAAAAGGCCACCACAGTACATGTTCAACACTTATTCCTGTTGTTTAACACTATCTGGTCAAGCAAACCTATAAATCACAGCCAAGCACTTAACCATGTTCAAGCAGACCCATCAACCTCAGGCAAGCAGTCACCATACCCTGCAGTGATCATAATTTCCACCTGGACACAAGCATTTTCTCCGGATAAATTGAAAATATGTACAAATAATGCTTTCGAACAGCCAGATCACAGTGTCCGTATAATGGATTGTCCAGATAGTGGCCATCCAGATAATAGAGGGATTTCAGCATACCAGACTGTAAGCATAAGTGAGGCAGTCTGTTACCTGATGCCCAAAATTCCACATACAGTGCCCTCGCACAGTGAAAGTATTCAGAGTAAATGATGTGCCTTGTGAACGAGCAGGGAGTAATCAGGTCCACAAAACCATAGCGAACAAGTTGAACCCCAAGTGAACGAAATCGGGGAAAAGAGTAGGCCATAACTGCCGTCTCCCCATATTGAATGACCCCCCTCCCCTAGTAAACGCTGCACAAGAGGCCAGGTCTGAGCAACTGGTTGAGCAGAATCCAATGGAGGACGAAGATCTGCCTATGTCGAAGATCAGTAAAATTCTAGGGGCAGTGGATGTTCTGAGAGAAGAGGTCAAGACAAATGATACCAGCTACCTTAGGACACAGGAAGTGCTCAGTGGTGCAGAAACCACTTTTCGTGAATACACTGAAAGGCACAATACGGAAGTCAACGAAAGAAAAACACTCATCACACACTACTACCGAACTCAAGAACAAGAGGAGCCAGTTGCTTCCACATTGTCTGCTACAATTCCTGGTGAAGACAATGATGTGATGTCGATGGTGTCATCTTTGGATTTGAAGGTTTTATGGGAGAGGTGAGTGAGGCAGAGGCACATGGGGAAGAGGTTCAGTCAAGTGATGAGGGCAGTACTGGTGACAGGAACGAGGGAGTGGAAGGTGATGTGGTGGGGTCACCCTAAGTGTATCTCCCTGCCTCGAAACCACCTGTATTCAAGCCAATCAGGACTGTCATCTGCTCCACTTAAATAACCATGTGTTTTATATTTTATATATCTGTACTGTATGTATTTGAAATGTGCCCTTTAGTACATTTCTGTGGCTCAAAAAGTGGACTTTGAGGAAGCGGTGCTGCCCATGTGCTATTTTTCCCATAAGATACGTTGTTCACAGTGCACAAGCTCGTCCGCCGCCCACAAACTTACTCACTGTGTGAGGGCACTGTACATGCAAATAAATGGTGCCACACATCCTCACATGCCTCCAGGTATGTATCTGTGGGTTGTTTTGACATGCTTTTTGTGCCTGAGTGCTTTTCTTTGTATGGGGCAATTCCCTGTTGCATGCACGAGAGTCAAGGATGGGCCTTCTCACTGTATACTAACGTAGTGCATTAGACCTGTTCCCTTTGCATAGTTTTTATACCTCTAGTAACCTAGTGCGTCAGGCATTCCAACTGGATGTACCCAGTGCAGATCTGCTTCTGAAGGTGTTTGGGGTTTACTGCTCACATAATGCCACTGCAGACCAAGCAACTGGTCACTCTTACCTTCGGTGTCTGGAATGAGAAGCCAAGCCCTGTATCCCTGTGCTTCCGATGGGGAATATTAGATTGGATGAAGGATGGATTTTGTAACACTGGTGGGTCTTGTAGAAGAGCTCTGAATACCATCTTGGTGAAATTCTATTCCTCAGTCTGTTCCTAGCTTCAGCCAGAATCAGCCTTATGGCCATATAATCAGGAGAAAACTCCTCTACCACCTAACTACCCCCCAAAACCAGTATTCATCTGTCACTCAAATATTAATGGTATCAGTCGGTCCTATGTAAATACTGTATAAGTCGAGGTGATATGGTGTCCTATTACAGTAGTAGCATGGAAAGATAAGTTCTTGGAAATTTACTGCCAATGTTTGAAGTACTCATAACCTAGTCAGAAGGAAATGTGTCCCAGCAAAATGGGGGGACAATAAATAATAATATGGTAATAGAGGAAAGGTTATACAAACATTTTAAGTGCTATATTAATTAGCAGTTTACTGTGCATTAGATTATAACATATCCTTAATGAACAACATAGCAATTAATACAGATATTGGGAACCTGATGAAATCATGGGTGGCATCCCTCAACAGGCAACTTTGCATTGCACTGACATGCCATGCAATAACAATGGATCATGCATGAACTGTTACTGAAAATAAGTATTCATAATTACATGGTGTTGGTCTTCACCCTTTCCATCAGAGGATATCATTATTTTAATATGGTTACAGCCCTCTGGCCTTAGGGACTAGAAACTCTCCGGTAACCCCTTCCATCAGAGGACATTTTACTCTGGCAACCACCACACAGTTATAGTCAGCTCTAAAAATCTCTCACTTCCTGGAGGGGTTAAGAGTAATACATGTTCTACGGTTTAACCAGGATCTTGAGTGACAAGGAAAAGGCCTGGAAGACTGGTACAGCCAAGGATTGCAAACTAAGTTATGCAACAAAAGCTTTTTGGACATCTGGCCTGCAGTTAGTCAGATTTATTGTCATACTTAAACCATAAATTGCAAAGTGGAGTGCAAAATCCTAGTTTTTGACTATCATTTATGGATTGCCTGTTTTTTTTGTGTGGTCAGCATGTATCCCATACTGCATAATGTACTTAGTAACCATATAGTAATGCCAAATATGTTCCATCTTCATCATGTACCTCAGAAATTATCACAAAAAATTGGAAGTGTGCATTCAACTTTGAGATCTAAGGTCTATTCATATGGCCATTAGACTTATAGTATGTTGTCAAAAAAAAAAAAAAAAAAAAAAAAAAAAAAAATCACTGGCAATCAAGGGATTCAAGTTCCAAATTCAGTGACTTAGAAGAAAACAACCATTACTGGAAAAAATCCAATAATACATTACCTTCCTAAGCCTGTAGGGCTTCATTTAAGCAAAGGTAGCCTTCATTCTAAGTCTGCAAAATATTTAAAATATTACATTTTGCTTATTTACAAGTGGTATTGTATTGTCGGGAAACTGGCAAATCAGTTGAACATGTAGCAATGAATTTGTAACTCACTGAACCTAGGGATGTTCTTTTCGTTTTTATTTTTATCATCGCTTGATTTTATTCAGTTTTGGATGGACTTCTCAAACTGACGGGGTTAGAGGTCACCCTAACCCAATAAGCCAGGGATATCTTAATTTTATTCTTGCAGTAACCTAGCAATTATATTTAACTCTAGATAGACAATTGAATTGGTAAGCTAGTAAATACCTTCAGTATGAGGGGTCTTACTGAGGCTGAGTAACACCATCTGGCAGCTGCAAGAACAGCCTGAAAAGATCATCATCTGCATTCTGAGGGCTAATAAATACCTTCATTACAGGAGGCCATTCTTAGCTGACTGCCTGGTAGCAGAAAGAAAGACAAAAAAGGATTTCACCTGGACTGATGGGGCTTAGATAATTTACAGTACAGTATTTACTTATTTATTGTGGACTTAACTTCTTCAGCCTGGCAACATATCATACCTTTGTACTATCTCTTTTAATCAAGCAGGGGGGAAGGGGGGCTTTTAAAAGTGGAGAGGTTAGATATGGCATCCATTTTACCCCTTCACTACACGAGGTCTCCCAAAAGCTAACAAAAATAAACTGGAAGTAGCAAGAATATATAAATATAGGTAAATCACATCATCAGACTGATGGGGTTAACCTCTTCAACTGAGGTACATATAATTTGTAGTTTATTTTAATCAAGACATCATATGATATGCAACTTAGGAGGACCCAGTTGTGAAGAAGTCAACTTGGCTGTATCTAACCCTTCCAGTTCTGAAGAAGTCAACATTGGCTGTATCTAACCCTTCCAGTTCTGAAAGCTGCTTCTATGTAGAATAAAATGGAAAGATTATAGTAAGCACATTACCATAAAAACATCAACTGAAAGAAGGGAGTTGTGAAAAATGGGAAAAAAGAAAAAAAATGTCATTTAATTTAGTTCCACCCTCTAGACATGGATCACATTTTCTTTATTAACAGAGGATATCCCCATCATAAGTAACCTTTCTGACAACCTCTTTCCCTATCACGGCCTCAGTAAAGAACAATACCATGCTAAAGTTTCACTAATAACTATTATGGTTTTTGCCAATTTTCCCCAACTTACAGCAACTGTATACAAAAACTCATCTCTTACTTCTAATGAAGACTAGCTATATCTTCCTCTTAGGCCTTTGGCTGCCAGGATTTCTCTTGGCTGAACCAAATAATTTGGTGTTGTCTGCATTTTATTCCTAAGTGTACTGGTTGCAGAGAAATGATTATTTGAGGTAGTTTTTTATGCCTTTGACAGCTCTCTCTCATTTGAACAAAATCTTATGGTTTTATCCAGAATACAATACTGTACCATGCATATCAACAGCAGAGTAGTTAAACACTTCCCTCTGATGACTTGTTTTCATTATATTCTTGCTGTACTACTCTCAGAAAATTTTGTTCAGCTTAGGAAAGACTTTTCCACATTTAAGATACAGTCTTCATTAACCTGTTCAGTACCCTTTCTAAAGTAAAATAAAATCATCTGTAGATAGCAACAATAAACTAAAAAAAAGTTACCATACTGAAAGAGTCAACCTAATGCCCCTGCCCTCAGAGAAACAAGTCTTCCAAATACTCTTCAAATTCCTCTTCTCGACTCTTCTCATCTGGCAACTTGGCAGGTCCTTTCCAGATGTTGTCTTCCTCCTCCCCCTCTTGTTTGGTTTCTATCTCTTCCATCTTCACTTCTACTTCATCTCCCTCTTCATGCTCATCTTTTCTCTTCTTGCTCCTCCCCTCTTTCTTTTCTTTCTCTCCCTGTTTGTTTTTCCTCTTGCCAGCTCTCTTAGTCACCTCTTTCCTCTTGTGGTGGTAGTTCACTTTGTAGGAGCAGTCATGACACAAACCTGGAATATTAAGAAAGTAAATACATAATACAAGCATACAGCCTTGGAGGTAGCTATGTATGATATCAAAGTGAGAAGTACATTTTACTAGGTTCAAATCCAAATGGGCCTGAGGCCACAAGAGCAACCAGCTACATCACCTGATAATAACAGTACTCTAACTCCCATAACTCTGTCCTGTTCTACTTACCCGAATCATACATTTAGACATTCTGACAGGCAGTGATCAATCCTTGCATGACTCTGTAGTCAAGTTCCAAGCTACATGGTCTACTGGAGCATTGCTATCAAGTCCTCTAACCCTGTCATCCCATCTCAGCACCTCATCACATATATTTCTTTGTATGTTCACAGTGGCTTTCCCTTTCAAATTCAGACTTATGCTAACCATCACCAAGATATTCTCACACATTCTCTGTATCATCCAACCTGAACGTATCACCTCAATAACTCTCACAACACTGAAGTCTATCCTCTTTATTTTGCATACTCGTGTTATACTGATCGTCAATGTGGCATTACAAACCAATCTCCCAGGTCACTCACATCTACAGACATTTGCAACCTTTACTGCCTGTATTTCACAACCAAAAAGCACTACACTTATCACAAATGAAGCATATACTTCCCCTTTTGTATTGTGTGTCCCATTAATGTCAACAGGGGCAGGTTATGAAGATGTCTGCACAGGTGGTGCATAATGGAACTCCTAATGCCATAATATACTTCAAACTCAAAGTATCGGGATTAGATTTTATGTACCAGTAACTTGGCAATTCTGCAATGCTCTTCCACAATGATCAATGCAGTATAGTAATTCTATACCACAGTTACAAAAACTTGTTTATCCCACTAAAACAACCAAACATCATAGCTTTAAGCTGCTTCTGCAATACAAAGCAGTTCAAATTCAGATGTGAATCTGAACACAGAAATTTAAAAAGTACCCATGTCATCTTACATCTCCTTTCAAATTTAATCTACATTACACGTATAATTAACAATGATAAGTTATTCTTTATACACAGCTTTGCAAATGTCAGTACATATCTCGCTGTATCACCTGAAACTAATAATAATACATACGTAGCTTAACAAGTGCATTCTTCTTGGTACCCTGCTCCACGTATGCAAAGTTCATCTCCCACGTGCGAAGTCCCTCTTGTTCCCCACAGCGCTTCTCCCCACACATGAACTGGCCTTTACCCTCCACCACCTCTCGCTCCACACGCCACCGCATTCCAACCTGGCCACACAAAAAACAGTAGGATGTACAGTAAAAACTCAAACTGAGAGCCTCATAAACTCAATACCTGTCAGCTTAGTCTGGTGATATCACATATAACTTGATGTCCAGTGTTGATGAATTATGCTAAACAATGTCTTCCCATATACTTTTCCATTCTTCAAGATTAAGGAACAGAAATCTGAAATAAAGCCATTATCTTAAATTATGGTACATTCTCATTTTTTATATGAATTACCGTGATAATTAATAGAGATGGAGAACGTTAAATGGGCTGATATGTGATATATGCTCTAGAAAATAGCGTAAACAATACACATGGCCTACAGTACTAGCTGCAATAGCCTGTATGGTCCTATAACAGATTTTTTCTGTACATGGCAAAGCATGTCAACTTATTTCGTATATCTTTCACTTATAAACTAAACTACAAGTCTCCAAATACCACTAACCTCTTATGGCTTAGCTATTTGATAACACTACTGACTCCCACTGGCTGATGGCACTCATACAATTTCCTCCAACTAGTATGAAACTATTACAATTCCTTGAAGAAATCACCAGATATCATTCATTCGGCACCCAAAGGGATAAAATATTAGATGGGGAGAAACAAGTGGCGAGAAAGAGGTATGTGAAATATTCTATCATGAGGGACAATTTTCATATTTCATTTTGGTAACGATCAGATGACAGGGTACTTCAAACCTATGAAGAAATTCCAATTTGGAAGTTTGCATACCTTTACAGATTTTAAGCTCATTTCAAAATAGCTTCACTGCAATTTTCTTCAAAGTTAGAGACAGTTCCTTTGAACCATGCATAATACGATAAAATGATCTTTAACTATTGTCCTTTATTATCACTTGTCCTTGACCTTATTCTCTTTGTAGCGTGAGAGGTCACAAATGCAGTACTCCTTGAAGAGCTTGTCATAGTAGCGGCGAGCCAGCTGCTTCTCCCATGTGTCCACACTTTCAGAAGTGTCCCACAGAAACTGGTGGTTCTCTCGTAGCACATCTATGTCACGTTTGTCCTTGGAACTGTTGAAATAATAGTATTATGCAGGTTACATTGCTTGGTAAAATTAATGTACAAGCTTAAATCCCATCACTGTGCTGACAATTTTAGTCTTGGAGTTCCAGATGATTTTACTCAGGTACCGTATACTTTTCTAATAAGAAGGCTTAATTATACCCTTCCTTAACTTCTTCACTACTAATGAGCTCTCTAAAGCCGCATAAAAACTGTCTAGTAGCAGCAAGATTATAAATGATTAAAAACCATCAAGCTGTTCAAGGTTAATCATTTGTACACACCAGAATCACAGTATTTTACTGCAAAGGCCCATAGGCTAGTTAAATTCTGATTTTATACATAAAATAATGATAGGATTGTGCTTACGTGTCACGCTGCAGCAAGGCAGTGCTGCCCGGGTGGTAGAGGACATAGTGATTAATAAGCATCTTGTGGCGTTCAAATGCTGTCAAGTTGGACATTTGGTAACGCAGCCGGCGGCCCTCCTCCTTACTTGCAGCATCCATAAGTTCATAACGGCTTGGCATACCTGGTAGGGGGGAGGGGAGGGATGTTAGGTCTTGTGACAACCATCACTGCTGAGAAATATGAATGAAATGAACAGTGAGGTATGGTACTGTATTTTTAGCAGGTGTGTTTGGGGGTCTACCTTATTATTTTTCTTGCCCCAGGCTCATCTGGATGTGAACCCAATGATTTTAAGGCTGAAGCTGCCCTTCTCCAGAAGCCCACTATCCTCCTTAATGAGGGGGGAGGGGAAACTGAGGGACATTTGTATAACTGGGCAGTAGCTATTGTCATGTGAAGGTTTCACTGTACATCACTAGGTCCCTGACAAGGTTATCCCCTTCAACCAGAGGATGTCATTTCTGTTACATTCTTGTTATATCTACATGACTTCAACTACCTAAGGGGGAACTTTCTAAAATGGAAGGATATAACCTTCAATACCCCTTCTATAAGAGAATAAAACTGCCTGGAAGAGACAGCAAGAATAAAGTCCTAAAATATGCCATTTGTTTCAAAGGGTTAGGGAGTCTCCCTTAACCCCTGACTACAGCTTAATACTAGCTTTATAAAAGAAAGTTCATTAATTTAGATGTTGGTACATCAAAGACTGCATCAGCCACACTCAAAGATCAAATGCACCTGGGCGTGAAGGTCGGCTTTTGTACAACTGTTCATGGCGCTCCTTCTGCTGCCGCCGTAATCGTGCATCCTCCTCAAAGGCCGAGTCGTATCCTGATGTAGCATTCTAATTGGAGAGACAATGATATCTGTAAGTCTCTGGATTGTATCCTGATGTAGCATTGTAAATGGAGAGACAATGATATCTGTAAGTCTCTGGATTGTATTCTATAGGTATCACTGTCAAGATCGAATACATGACACTATGAACTATGGTAGACAGTTCATCTAAAACTCACAGTTCATGTCAAACTGCAAACTGACCAGACTGTAAAGGTAACATAACTGCCATAAATGCTACAACTCAGTGTAATCACATGTAATTAAACTGTCACAAAATCTGTAATACAAACTAACCTATGAACCCACGTACCCATGCAGAAAGGTCCACAGCCACCAGTTGTTAATAGACCTACTGACTCTTTGACATTAATTCATTATCACCACTTTCGCTGTAACCTTTATGATAACTGTCATATCACGATCTACCTTACCTTTAATGCCATTTTATAAGCAGTGGTAGTGTAAGTGGTCCAATCACATCACACAGCCAAGCCTCCAATTTGTTTGTTTATGTGTGTAGTTCAGAAATCCGCCACTAGAGGGATTGTTTACGTGTCCAATGAGAGAAAACTGTATATATTAGGGTAACTATAGTATTTTACAAAGTTCTTAACCTTCAAGAGTTCCCCGTGGTACTGGGGCTTTTACTGAATGATCAATTAAGAATATGAATAATGAAAGAAATTAAGGACGTCTTTGGGTATCAGTCTTTTGCGTCAGATTAAGGGGTATGATATTCAAAGACCATATAGAGAGAAGTAAAAAGAGGCGACAGGTCTTTTGTAGCCGCATTAGTACTCCTGAGTGAACCCGTTTTAGGCTATTGTTACCCTTCGATCAGACGGTCGTGTCAACTCTGTGTCTGTATCTCTTTTACAATGTGTCAGGTGAGGCCAAAATCAGACATATTATGATGTATAATGTCCTGTTATTTTAGAATAACTATTGGAAGAGCAACTTAATTGGGAGGGGTTCGGGGCATTCCGTTTCGCTTTGTCACCATCAATATGTCGAACAGTAAGAAACGGCCTGTTCCAAACGTGACTCAACGAAACGGAGTGTTCTTGTTCCAGTTTTTAGCCTGACTTACTCGACTGAACATTTTGCGTCCAAATATATCCATCCCTAGCCTCAGTGTGAACAAATATGGAAAGATACAAGACACCTTATACACGTTTCATTCATATAACATGTGGAACACTTTTCATTTGGTTCTTAACAGTGACGCTATCTAATTATGGTTACACTTGACTAGCGCAAGTTAACCTCTTCAGTCCTCCATTGCCAGGCAGTGTATATAGTTAAGAAAAAAAAGAATGCCTAGAGGCTTTCATCTGTGTGTGTGTACTGGTGCGGGTCTTGTTCCCTAATTCCGTGTTTTTCTGTAGTTGAAGCATATTTCTTAAAGTGTCAACAAATGCATTTTTTTTCACAATATATTCCTTCGCTCCCCCCCCCAAAAAAAAAAAGTTTGATTAACTCTTCAATCCGGTTTTTCGTTTTGGTTTTGCTACTCTAGACCGTTTTAATCGTCTTTGGAGAAACTTCTTTAACTGAAGAGAAGTGTTCTTCATTTGCCCTTTCACTACGAGAGGTCTTATACATAAGCTGATTGAAATCGTCTGAAGGCAGCAAGAATATATGAATAAAACATCACAGGGCTGAAGTGATTAAACATATTAATTACGCGGAAAATTATATCCCTGTTGAGTGAAGTGGACCATTGTTATTTGGAAAGCCTAACACGATTGGCACTATACTCCGTTCATATTAACTAGGCGAGTTTCGTCTTTTTGAAGCTTATTTCTCGTAACTCAGTGGCAGAATAAAACAATACAACTATTCCACAAAATTTTCATAACACTTCTTCGTGACCAGCACCATTTTTTAGTGTTAATCTCGTGTTATAGCATAGCAGTGAAACTAATGAGACGGCAATTCTACGCCTTGTTAAAGTGTACAGAGTATGTGTGACCACGCAAAGAAAAATACAAAATTCCAAATAGCCTAGTTCTTAAATCGGTTGACTGTAACTGCGCTTTCTAGCACCAGGGAACTTCCATATAAGTATGAAATGTTCATTCAAGACATCCAGGCAAGGAATGGGTGTGAACGTGCATGGCTTTGTCAGCATCCGTGAAGGAATTCATGAAGGTAAGAACAAACTATTTCTGTTGTAGCAATAGAACTTAATTTGTGTATTAATAAATGCGTAAATATTATACGTGTCAGCGTATACTTTATTTAGCTTAACTAAGTAGAGCACCGATATTCCCTTGCTGTGGACAGCGCCTCGCCACAGCCAGGCGTGGGAGTGTGGAGGTTTGGTTCCCGGATGGACGCCGGAATTGGGTCTCTCCACCTACTTAAAAGGGGCACCGTAGTAGGCTCCACATCACCTCGTTATTTGGTTATATGGTTACCACTCGTCGTTGTAAATGTCTTCCTGGGTTACAGGAAACCATTAGGTTTGTCACTCCGTTTAGAGCCACCTGCCTTGCAGGGGCAATTGCTTTCCTGCGGTTGATGGGTCTGCTTGGCCAGAGACCGGGGCTACTCAACAACCTTAACTAGGCGGAGATATTTCGGCCTAAAATTTAACAGTTTATTTCTCGTGACTATGACACCAAGACAGAAGCACCGCATGACTCAACATCCTTTTAATAGAATTCCTCGTGACCAGCACCATGTTGTAGTGTCATCCACTGTTGCAGACCAGTAGTCAAGGTGAAGAGATGGTAGTTTTGTGTCTAGTTAAAATGAACGGAGTATAGGCGGAGATGTTCTTCCTTTAGCAGCTTCTATCTATCTATCTATCTATCTATTGCCAGACGCCATAATCCAGTAAGGGGTGGCCATTTGACTTTGAGTTAGTTGTTTTACGGGGAGGGGCACTAACCCTCCACCAACCCACTTGTTGACACGTAGGGAGCACGTATGGTTTGGTTATATGGTTACCACCCAGCGTTGTAAATGGTTTCTTGGCTTACAGGAAACCATTAGGCTTGTCACTCAATGTAAAGCCACCTGTAAAGGAAAGAAAAGCAATAAGAAGTGACAGGAAAGATGGGAGAAATAGGCCGGGGAATAAGAAAACACTACAATTCTGCATCCAGTTTCATAGCACTTTTTCATGACTAGCACTGCACTTCATTTCTTACCACTTCTTCGTGACTAACACCATATTCCACTCCATAGCACTTTTGTAACAAACACCGTACTTCATTTCTTAGCACTTATTCGTGACTAGCACCATACTCCATTCCATAGCACTTCTTCGTAACCAGTATCATATTCCATTCCATAGCACTTCTTCGTGACTAGCACCATATTCCATTCCATAGCACTTCTTCGTGACTAGCATCATATTCCATTCCATAGCACTGCTTCGTGACTGGATTTATAGCCCTCATCAAACCCTTCAGTACGAGTTTTTTCGAAAGTAAGAAAAAATGTACTTACGCTATTATTTTCGTTGGCTGAGGAAGCTCCCTAACATCTTTTCCTAAGCGACTTATGTTGCCCATTAGACCTCACTATTCCCTCTCAGTGTTACGTAATCCCTTCTCAGTGTTACGTAAATCCTTCTCAGTGTTAACGTAAATCCTTCCAATATCGCCATACTCTGCATAGATAAATATTCAAAACGATATTAACCAACCACATCCAGAAATAAATCGCTAAGGAAGAGGTGCTAGGGAGCCTCCTCAACTTAAGAGAACCCGGGTCTTGGGCTGAAGGGATTTTAAAGTCGTAATCCCCATGGCGTGGATTTCCTAACGCCTCTTCCGTAGCGATTTATTTTGCCTTAATCTCTTCGATACAACGACGCAGAGAGAGAGAGAGAGAGAGAGAGAGAGAGAGAGACGAATAAATAAAACTGGCTTGCAAAATCGATCCTGGTCATGGAGAAGGATAATAAAAGCTCTATGCATGACAAAAACAAGAGAGCTCTACGCATGTCAAAAAGAAAAGAGCTCTATGCATGACAAAAACAAGAAAGCTCTATGCATGAGAAAAAGAACAAAAGCTCTATGCAGGAGAAAAACAAAAGAGCTCTATGCAGGAGAAAAACAAAAGAGCTCTATGCATGAGAAAAACAAGAGAGCTCTATGCATGACAAAAACAAGAAAGCTCTATGCATGAGAAAAACAAAAGCTCTATGCATGACAAACAAAAGAGCTCTATGGATGAGAAAAACAAGAGCTCTATGCACACAAAAAACAAGAGAGCTCTATGCACGAGAAAAAAAAAAAAACAGGAGCTCTATGGATGAAGGAATAATTTGTTAACATCCTCATCTAAAAAAAAAAGAGAGAGAGAAGCAGAAGGCTGACGGATAAAGAAGAAAAATAACAACAGCAGCAGGCAAACTCCTTCCCAGACACGCAAAACAAAAGAATCCATTTAAGTGTGTGTGTGTGTGTGTGTGTGTGTGTGTGTGTGAGAGAGAGAGAGAGAGAGAGAGAGAGAGAGAGAAAAGATGATCTACGCATCAGAATATTTTAGGTAAGTGTCCTCCTCTGCTTTAAGAAATTGCGTATATCATCATCATCATCATCATCATCATCATCACTGTCATCATTACTGTCATAATTATTGTCATCGTCGCCACTGTCGTCGTCATCAGTGCTGTCATTATTATTGCCATCATCATCATCATCA
>NC_136992.1:2492500-2495000 GCF_032717465.1 Coenobita brevimanus | reverse complement strand
AATTCGCCAAGGATGAGGTGTCAGGGAGCTTCCTTGACCCGTATTCTCGTTCTTTAAGGAGGCTTCCTAGTACACCTATTAAATCCAAAAATAAATCGCTTAGGAACAAGTGCTAGGGAGCCTCCTTAAGCGACGAGAACACAGGCCTCAGTCTCCTATAATCTGAATGAATAAAATCGTCTGTAGTAGGCTGGAACAGAATGTAGAGTTGTTCCGAGCATGGGACGGTTAATATCAGGGTCTCAAGTATTTTCAGAGAGTTTGTTAAAATTACCATACCACCGGAATTCATTTTATTTGTATGTTATATATCTATGTATTTGTTTATTTATTTTTTGTTTTATTTATTTATTCATTTATTTATTTGTTTATATATTTGTCCGCATTGTTTCGCTGATATTGGAGTATCGTCAAAATGCATCGCTCTCCCACCACTCCATTAAACGCAGCCCACCGACACAATGCACGCCCGTCGCTTTTTTTTCACGTATTTCGTTCTGTTTTGCATTTGGTAAAAGTGTATTAAAATATCACACAGACAACAGTTTTTTTTTTTTTTAATTACCTTTTCATTGCAATAGGAGTATCGTTTCTTTTCGCCTGTATTTATGTTAGAGTATCATCAGAGTGCATTAATTTATCAGCCCTACGAAGCAAGATTGTATTATTTTCGGCAACGCGCCCTATACCGTTGCCCAAGATTCAGCCGGTGTGTGTGTGTGTGTGTGTGTGTGTGTGTGTGTGTGTGTTCTTTAACGCCTCCTAAGCTATTTGATGGACTTCAGTGAAACTTCCCAGGTGAGTTCAACCGGTTACTGGGATGGTTTTCCATTACATACAATTTTGTAACCATGATTTTTAGAGGGGTCAGCCCCACCTCACCAAATTAGAATTTCTTAGAAAGAGTGAAAGGAGGGCACATATGGCTTTGATGTCTTAGTACAAGTTGTTCAATGGACTCACAGCCGTAATGCGATACCTGGGGAGCGATTCTTGGAGCCCCTCCCCCCAAAATAAATATAAGAAAAGGGATTGTGAGCACATAGATTTCAAAGAAATCGGCATATATATATATATATATATATATATATATATATATATATATATATATATATATATATATATATATATATATATATATATATATATATATATATATATGTGTGTGTGTGTGTGTGTGTAAGACTCTGGGCATAGGCTTCACAGCCTGCTTTCAAGGCCCAGTAGTCCTCCTACATACCATACACCTCTCTACATGTCACCACTTCGGCGCTAACACCCACCGTCCATACTGAATACATGTTAGGGCTGTCTCATACAGGACTGGTGTATTGGTATTAGCGGGGGTGTTTTTACATGTCGGCGGGTCTTCTGGTAGATCAGTAAAGTCTGATTTCATGAAATTCAAATCCTTAAACTGTTCCCTGCCCCAGCAGGAATTTGAAGCTGGGTCCGGCAGGACGGCAGGCCACCTCTCTACCGATTGAGCCACCGCCTTCCCCAATGTATATATGTATAACAATATACATATATATATATCTTATTTCCTACAGTCATAGCCATGCCAAAAACGTTGCTACTGTGATTGGAACCCTTTTTTACTGTATACGTTTATGTGTCTGTGTATCTACGTAGCTATGTAAGTATGTATGTTAACAAAATATCTCAGAGCCAAATAATCCGATTTGGATCACAATTGGCACATAAATTTTGTGTGGGTGTTGGAAGAACTGATTCGATTCTGGTGTACATTGATCAATGGTCAAGAGGTCAAAGTTCAAGGTGCGGCGTTATCTCATGAATGCCTAATCCGATTCTTATCAAACTTGGCACATGTATTTCGTGAGGGGATGGGAAGATGTGACCCGATTTTGGTGCCGATCCCTCAAACATCAAGGGCACGAGTCCAGGTCAAAGTTCAGGCACAGTGTCACTTTTCTTTGAGCAACTTTTGATAAAATTTATTTATTTATTTTTCACTGAATAACAACGTATAAAAATGACACACACACACACACACACACACACACACACACACACACACACACACACACACACACACACTGCATTTTCCTCCCCATAATGTAGTTTTTGGAACTAGTTTTATTATTAGTAGAGTGCATGTACGATTAATCACCATTTCACTTTTTTTTGGCAATTGGTAAACGAATAAGAAAAAAACGAAATAAAAGAAAACACAAAGAGCACTTCCATTTTTCTTTCCTTGATGTATCACTTTCCAAACAACATCAAAATATCGTCACAGTTCATCGTTTTTTCACTTATTTTCACTCCTGCATTCGGACAAAGCATACTAAAATATTGCACACACAACACTCGCTTTAGTTTTCCTTTGAGCCTAAAAAATCCGCTAGTTTCGCACTGATGCCTCTCCTCGTTACCCGCTTGAAAATTGAGTTTGAACGCGGCTGTGACGTAACGCTCTCCCAGTCAACGATATTATGACGTACATATACGCCGAACTGATCAATCAGTACTG
>NC_136992.1:2457500-2482500 GCF_032717465.1 Coenobita brevimanus | reverse complement strand
GGAGGAGGAAGGAAGGGAAAAATGAGAGGAAGGGGAGGGAAGTAAGGAGGAAGAGGAGGGAAGAGACGAATGAGGTGGAGAGAGGGAGGCAGGGTGGAAGAGAAGAATGAGAGTGAGAGGAGGAGAGGTAGGGAGGAAGAGGAGGGAAGAGAAGGAAGGGGAGAGGAGGGAGATAGGAAGGAAGAGGAGGGGAGAATGGATGCAGGGAGAAAGGGAGAAGAGATGGAAAGGGAGATGAGGAAAGAAGTAGGGAGAGGGGTGAGAGGAGAGGGTTTGTTTGGGAGGAAAGAGGAAGGAGATGAGGATGAGGAGAGAGAAATGGGGAGTAAGCAGAGTGAGATGGGGAGTAAGGGGAGAGATACTAAGAAGAGGAAGACCAAGACATGGGGAGGAGGGAAGGAAATGTGGAGAGGAAGGGGAGAGATGTGAGGAATTGGTGATGATGGGGAGGAAGAGACCTGGAGGGGAGGAGAGAGAGTGTGTCTTGGAGGAGGGGAGAAAGCTGAGGAGGAGGGGAAATGGTGGGGAGGGGGAAGGACATGCATGGGGAGGAGAAAGGGAAGGTATGGGAAGGAGGAAGGAAAGGTATGGAAATGAGGAGCAGTTTAGGTAAAGCCAGCATCAACAAACCTGTGTGTGTGTGTGTGTGTGTGTGTGTGTGTGTGTGTGTGTGTGTGTGTGTGTGTGTGTGTGTGTGTGTGTGTGTGTGTGTGTGGGGGTGGGTGGGTGGGTGGGTGGGTGTGGGTATCTGTGTCCTTGTGTGCGTGTCTTTGCGTGCGTGTGCCTGTATGCGCGCACGGGAATATTTGACCTGCGAATACCTTTGGGCAGGTAAACGGCGCAGAGTTAACCCAGGTAATATTTAAACATTAGTAATATTTATTCTGGGTGGAGATAATAGTCCTTCTCTTTACCTGCTTACCCTTCAGCTAGTGTATTTAGTGGGTTTACTGAAGCCTCCCAGAGCAGTCTACATGCTGGCCAAATGCACAGGTAAAGTGGGTGGATAAGAGGGTGTGTGAGGGAGGGTGGTGTGTTGTTAGAGACAGAGACAGAGACAGACAGAGGCAGAGAGCTAAGTGGGTGGGTAGGAGAATGTATGAAGGAGGATGGGGTGTTGTGGAGACAGGCAGACAGACAGGTAAGTGGGTGGGTAGGACAATGAATGAGGGAGGGTGGTGTGTTGTGGAGAGAGAGAGAGAGAGAGAGAGAGAGAGAGAGAGAGAAAGAGAGAGGAAGAAAAAAAAAAGATTGATGACACTAGATAATTACCTTGTCTTACCTGTGTGGACAATAGATTAGGTAGATTGATGATGAGGGGCAAGGTGGGTGTAGGTGGATGTAGGTGGATGTAGGTGGGTGTAGGAGGGTGTAGGTGGGTGTACAGTAGGTGGGTAGAGGTTGGTGTAGGTGGGTGTAGGTGGATGTAGGTAGGTGTACAGTAGGTGGGTGTTGATGGGTTTATGTGGGTGTACAGTAGGTGGGTGTAGGTTGGTGTAGGTGGATGTAGGTGGGTGTAGGTGGGTGATTCAGGGGTGGGTGAAGGTGGAAAATAAATTCGTGGCCTAAAAAAAAAAAAAAAAAAACTTGGGACCTAAAAAAAAAAACTTGGCGCCTGGAAAAAGAAACTTGGGTCCTGGAAAAAAAAAAGAAACTTTGGTCCTGGAAAAAAAAAACTTGGGACCTGGAAAAAAAAAACTTGGGATCTGGAAAAAAAAAAAACTTGGTGCCTGGAAAAAAAAAATTGGGTCCTGGAAAAAAAAAACTTGGGATCTGGAAAAATAAACTTGGGATCTGGAAAAGAAAACTTGGGTCCTGGAAAAAAAAAATGGGGGCCTGGAAAAAATCTTGGGGCCTTGAAAAAAAATACCTGGGGCCTGGAAAAAAAACTGGGGCCTAAAAAAATACTTAGGGTCTGGAAAAAAAAGTTGAGACCTGGAAAAAAAAAACTTGGTCCCTGGAAAAAATCATAGGGTCTGGAAAAAACTTGGGGCCTGGAAAAAAGGTCTGGAAAGAAAATAAATAAATAATCCCCCCCCCCTGTGCCTCCCTACCTCCTATTCGGTGTTCACTTTAACGTGGGGTAAGGAGGCTCCCTAGCACCTCTTCCTTAGCGATTTATTTTTGGATATGGCCGGTTAATATCCTTTTGCACTTTATCTATGCAGAGTGTGGCGATATTGGAAGGATTTATGTAACGCAGGAGAGGAGAGTAAGGTGTAATTTTATTTTCGTGTACAGTTGCGCAAAAACTCATGACCATTTCTCTGCGTGCTGTGAGAGTGGAAGGACTTATATGATTTCTCTCTCTGTCTCTGTCTCTGTCTCTCTCGCTCTCTCTCCCTCTCTGTCTCTGTCTCTGTCTATGTCTCTCTGTGTTTGTGTGACTGTGTGTGTGTGTGTGTGTGTGTGAGAGAGAGAGAGAGAGAGAGAGAGAGAGAGAGAGAGAGAGAGAGAGAGAGAGAGAGAAAGAGAGAGAGAACGTAAAGACACCAAAGAAAGCAAAAAAGGGGAAAATATGCAAGAGAGAGAGAGAGAGAGAGAGAGAGAGACAGACAGACAGACAGACAGACAGACAGACAGAGGCAGAAAGACAGTGAGACAGAGAGAGAGAGAGAGAGAGAGAGAGAGAGAAAGACAGATAGGCAGCATAACACAATCAACTAAGGCATAAAAAAAAGGCAAACAAACAAACAGACACAGACAATGGCCTTCATGTTAATCACTTACCTCCACACCTGGCCACACCTGAGCCCCCCCCCCCTCGCCGGAGCGTGACAAAGGCCTCAGGTAAGCAATTAATGGGAGACACACCTGGTGGCATTTCACCTGCTTTAACAAGGTGCTTAGTGTTGTGCTGTCTCTCTCTCTCTCCGGTGTGTGTGTGTGTGTGTGTGTGTGTGTGTGTGAGTGAAAGAGAGAGATAGAGAGAGACGGGCAATGATGATGAGGAACAGAAGAGTAAAGAAAGCGAGAGAAAAGAAGCGATTGAGTAAAGCAAGGTAGAAATGAGAGAGAGAGAGAGAGAGAGAGAGAGAGAGAGAGAGAGAGGGAGGGAGAAAGGAGAATATTGTGTAAATGATTCCAGCACAAATCCTAATTATAAAAGAAATCCAGGTATCAATCTTATTTATTATTTTCAAATAATTCAGGACAGGTAAACACTACGAGACCTAGAAAGTACTTTGAGAGCGCATACCTCCGTCAATGCCGGATCCGGTGCCGGATCCGGCCCCAAATTGAATCAATTCTTTCCTGGCCCATGGCCCACCCTTTCACAAAATTTCATTGAAATTCATTGAGAACTTTGGAGATATCGTCTGGACAGACAGACATACAGAGGTGAATACGTTAACTTCTCCAACTTCGTTGGCGGAATAAATTAATTTGAGGATGGGAGGGTCTGAGTTTGTCATCATTTTTTTTCTTCTGTTGTACCTTAGTGTTTTATTTAAGTGGTTTTATTTTTTTTTTAGTGGCATTGCTCAAACTTCTTTCCACATTTAGGTATCCACACGTCTCATTCCTATTCAGTGCCTTTCATCTTCAGTCATTCCACCTTCTAACAGCCTATTTCTTAAGTCATTCCGTACTGATGGCCTCTTTCAGTCATTTCACATGCAGTCTCTTATTCATTTCCACTAATGCATTCCACATCTAACCAGCCTCACTTCTCATCTTTATGTCTTGAATTTCCCTCTAATCACTCCAGATACTCTTCCTCTCCATTCATCCCACATTCAAATAACTCTCCCTTTCATCCATACCTCATTCCACATCCGGTCATTCCTTGCACTCCATCCATACTTGATTCCTACCGTCCCAACACTGAGTCTCATCCCTTATTTCCTTCTCTTATAGTCATTCCACATCCACACTATCCTACGACTCATCCATACCTCATTCCACCCTCCTCCAGTCATTCCACACGGTGTTCGGATCAGTGTCTTTAATTAATCAGCCTAATCATTCTACATCCCCTAAAAAAACCTTCGTCTCATCCATATTTAACTCATTCCCCTTCAGTCATTCCCCCAAAATTAGTATATTCCTTCCACTCTGTTCATTCCACATCCATAAATCCCTACGTATTATCCACACCTTCATCCACATCTAAATCACCTTCCCCTTGACTCATTCCACACGATCTAGACAACGTTCCCTATCATTCCTACTTATTTCCTCTCACCTTCTAGTCATTCCATATCCGAAGTTATACATTCCACCTCCCAATAGCCCACATCTCATCCATACTCATTCCACACCCAGTCATTCCAACATCTCATCCTATCTTCATTCCACATCCAGTCATTCCACCATTTTATCTATAACTCATTCCACACTCATTCTTCCAGCATCTCATCCTACCTTCAATCCACACTCAGTCATTCCAGCATCTCACCCATACTTCATTCCACTCAGTCATTCCAATATCTTATCCATATTTCATTCCATTGTCATCCCACCATATCATCCATACTTTATTCCACACCTAGTCATTAAAACATCTCATCCTAACTTCATTCCACATCTTTACAACCATCCCACATCATCCACACCCCTCATTCCTTTTTCATTCCTCCCAGCCAGCATTCATTCCACCTCTGAAGTTTTACATCTCCCTGCATAGTGCTCAAGGGACCTGTTAAGTCTCCCCCCCCTTCACACACACACACACACACACACACACATGCAAACACAGGCACACATACTCACACACACACACACACACACACACACACACACACACACACACACACACACACACACACACACATGCAAACACAGGCACACATACACAGACACACACATATACAAACCGACACACACACACACACACACACACATACAACCACCAACATCTGCGGTCTAACACTCCTAACATATTATTCCAACACCTGTCTCATTTACATACCTTCAAAGACCTGCATTTAACTTGAAGGATAGGTTGACGCTCAGGGCAATGTCTCCTTTCCGTGCCTTACCTTTTGTCTAAGATCTAATTTCACGGTTCCTGTGGTTTGGATAAGCATTTGGAATTGATCTTGTTGGTGGTAGGGTTTTGTTGAGGTTAAATGTCAGTTGTTTTAGTGGTGTGGTGGAGGTGGTGGTAGTAGTAGAAGTAATAGTCGTGGTGATGGTGGTGGTATTAGTGGTGGTGGCGACGGTGGTGGTGGTAGTGTTAGTAGCAGTAACAGTGGTAGTAGTAGTAGTAGTAGTAGTAGCAGCAGCAGCAGCAGTAATAGTAGTAGTTGTAGTAGTAGTACCAGTAGTAGTAGGAGGAGGAGGAGAAAATCAGAGTTACAAGTTCCGTAAGTGTGTTTGTGCATCTGAGTTAAA
This sequence comes from Coenobita brevimanus, assembly GCF_032717465.1. NCBI lineage: Eukaryota > Metazoa > Arthropoda > Malacostraca > Decapoda > Coenobitidae > Coenobita > Coenobita brevimanus. The sequence continues at coordinate 2,477,160 of NC_136992.1, read as the reverse complement.
ATACGTCCGAGGTGTGGGAACTGACAATCTACAACTCGGGACGTTTGTTGACTCGTGCATAAAATTCTGCTCACCAGCGGGAACGATAGACGTGAAAAACGGGACGGGTGGCAAACAAGGGAGCGAAGAGAGAGAGAGAGAGAGAGAGTGGAGGAAAGAGGACAGAGGAAAAATAACGCGAAGGGAAAACATGGCTTATACGTAGAAACTTCCCCTGCTGGAGTCAGTGTGCGACCAGCCGCCGGAGGGGGAGGTTGTCGAGGTCGCTCCTGGAACTCGCTCGCTCTCGCACCCTTGGCTCACGATCATTTCTCTTTGTTTTCAAGGCGTTTCTCGTGACTTTTAAGAAGATGCGGTGAACAAATGGCCTTTAATGTGCGACAAGGATTTTTCAGACTTAGTGGCAAGAAGAATGTGTTTGATTTATAAGGAAAAATGCGGGTTTTGGTGAAAGATTTGCGTCCGCGGTGAACACAGGGGAGGACAGTGAACCCAGTGGCAGTGAAGCTTCGTGAGTATTCCGAATAAATCCTTTGTTGTTTTCTGGCATTATAAGCACTACATCATCATCATCATCATCATCATCATCATCATCATCTCAACCTTGTCCTCGCCAGTATACATTTTGAGAGGATGTATATGCCATTAGAGGAAGGTTAATCAGTATACCTTTAAGCCCTTTAAATTTTGGCCCTTTAAACGGGACATTTAATACCTTGGGAGTCGGCTATTTAAAGAAGGTGGATTAACGCTTTCAGTCCAATGTCGCGGGTTTTTATGCTTCCCCCTTTAAGACAATTTTCTTAATCTTGAGACTTTTGGACAGGAGGAGATAGATATAAGATAGATATAGGACAGTCTTTATTTGCTCCTTCAAGAATCGAGATCTGAGTCAAAATTAGCCAGAAAAAATGGGAAATAGGCCAAAGGAGGTTATGGTACTGAAGGGATTATTTACCAAGAAGATAATGGGAAGCAGGTCAAAATAGGTCAAATATGGGAAGAATTAACTACCAAATAGATAATGGGAAACAGGTCAAAATAGGTCATGGTACTGAGGGGATTAATTACCAAGAAGATAAAGGGAAATAGGTCAAACTAGGTCATGGTATTGAAGGGATGAAGATAGATTTTAACCCTTCAGATGCTACTGTTATCCTTGTGTGGTGGTGGAGAGGGACCCCTTCACGTGGTGGCACAGATAGGACTGGGTAGCTATTAAGATAGATGTTGACCCTTCAGATGCTACTTGTGTGGTGGTGGAGAGGGACGCCTTCACGTGATGGGACAGGATTGGGTAGCTCCGACGCCCCAGATATACAGACGTCCCTCCGTTCCCTCCCTAACCCCCCAAAGTAGGATGGGGGACTGATTAAGGGTCGCTCCAGCCTGCAGTCCACTGGGTTCACTTTCAGATGAGCCTGGGGTTGCTATTTGTATTACTATTAATTCCTTGGACTAAATAATAAGGTTTTAATCTCAGTGTACAGAAAGTTTTAATAAGGCAGTTTTAAAGACAAGCATTATAGCCTAGTTAGTTCTTAATTTTGGGTGCTGGAGATGGACGCCTTCACGTGTTAGCACTGATATAACCGCGCGGCTCACCTGTCTGGCTACACGAACATCCCTCTATTACTTCCCCATCCCGCAAGAGGAAGATGTGGAGGACGGGGGAAGGATAGCTTTAAGCCTGCAGTCCACCGGGTTCTCGTTCACAACTTGATGGATATTTACGTCCTTTTGCAGCCCGTAGCTCAGTGGCAGAATAAGATAATGCTACTGCTCTACATTCTCCCTGTAGCACTTCTTCGTGACTAGCGCCATATTCTAGCGTTAATCTCCTGTTACAGCTCAGCATTCAAGATGGAGAGATGCCAATTTTACGCCAAGTTGAGGAGAACAGAGTATAGTTTCGACAGCTTAAAAAAATTGTACAGTCTTTTCCCGGGCCAAATTTTAAACCATGCTACCTCCAGACGATTTTCTTCAGCTCTGGAGAGGGAGATTTTCGAACTGGAGGGGTTTGATACAGCCTTCATTAACTCCTTCAGTACGAGAGGGATTTTTGAAGCTGAATGAAATCGTCTTGAAGTAACGTCAATGAACTAAGAAGAATGAATTACCGGATTAAAGTGATGGAAAGCAGTGGAGGTGAGAGGTGATGAAATGGATTGGAGGATTTATTGCTATAGTCTTTTCACTGCAACCTGGCCTAAAATTGCCATCTCCCCATCTTAAATGCTGAGCTATGGCAGAAGATTAACGCTAGAATGTGGTGCTAGCCACGAAGAAGTGCTGTGGAAAGGATGCAGAGCCTCAGCATTGTCTTTTCTGGCACTGAGCTACGTGAAATAAGCTGCACAAGGACGAAAATCTGGGCCAAGTTAAGGTGAAAGGAGTATTGTAGTTGTTGCCCCTGGTTCATTTAAAACGTGAACCCAGTGGACTGCAGGCTGGAGTTGCCCTTCTCCTGCAGTCCACCATCATCCTTTCGAGGGATAGGGAGGGAAATGAGGACGTTTGTATGTCTGGGCAGTGGATCCGTCCAATTATATCGGTGCCACCACGTGAAGGCGACCCTCTTCAGCACCACCCAGATAAATAACAGCAAGAAATATGATGATGATGATGATGATGATGATGGTGATAATAGTGGTAGTGATGATAATGGCTATGATGATGGTGGTGGTGGCGATGATGGTGATGATGATTGTGGTGGTGGTGAAGATGATTGTGATGATAATGATAGTGGTGATGATGATGATGATGATGATGATGGTGGTGGTGGTGGTTATAACAAAGATAACGATGGTGATGACTGATGATGATGACGGTGGTGATGATACTGATGGTTGTGATAATGGTGATGATGATAATGATGGCGATAAGGATGATGATGATAGGATTTTTACACGTACCGAAAATTTGGGTGTTCACAAGTATACCATTCATTTGTGGTGTGATATCCTGGTGTGAGTAAAGTTCTGGTATTAACTCCAGTCTGGTATTGTCGCCTGCACTACGCCATCGCCCGGTTAATACGCAAATACGCAATTCCTCCCACGCAAAAGGCACACCAGGCGGGATTTCTATTACCCCCGCCTACGCAAAGTGGAGGAGGTTGCGTATTCGCCCCTGTTTGTCTGTCTGTGTGTCTGTTCCCAAGATATCTCGAAAAGTTATGGATGGATTTGAGTGAAATTTTGTGGATGTGTGGGTCGTGGGAGAAGGAAGAGTTGATTAAATTTTGGTGGTGATCTGAGTGGTTTCGTACAAGAGAGGACGGAGGTATGCTTTCTATGTGTGCTGTCTTTCTTCTTATTATTATTACTATTATTATTACAGTATTATTATTAGTAGTAGTAGTAGTAGTATTAGTATTAGTATTATTAGTATCATTATTATCGTTATTATTATTATTATTATTATTATTATTATTATTTCAATGTTTTACCGAAGGTGTGAATGAATGAAGCCTGTGTCCCAGTGAGTCAATTTTATTTTCATGACTCCTTTTTTTCAGTGAGAGAGAGAGAGAGAGAGAGAGAGAGAGAGAGAGAGAGAGAGAGAGAGAGAGAGAGAGAGAGAGAAATTGATGTGAAATTGCAGTTAAGTCCCTTCAGTGCGAGGTTAATATTTATAGTTTATTCTTGCTTTAAAGGCGAGTCTCTCTCTCTCTCTCTCTCTCTCTCTCTCTCTCACACACACACACACACACACACACACACACACACATTATTAAACATTATTACTATCCCATTACAGCGAGTTCCTGAATGAAAAACGAAGGATAACTTTACGAGAAAAAAATTGAAATTCATTTTGCTTTTTCCTTCTTGGAGTTTATTAACCCCTCATTACAGGAGGCCCTTCCCAATTGATGTGTATAGATTAGTTGGTTTGTTTTCATCTGATAGAACTGGTCCATGAAATTTAAAGAGCCTTAGTTGTGAGGTAATCATGAGTCTCCTTGGTTACTAGTCAAATCGAGCCTCCGTTCTGACTACCTGTGGCCATTCGATACAATTATTTGGTGTTACCGTGACGAGAATACCTGTCCACAAGTCTCCACCGCCATCACCATCATCACCACCATCATCACAATCACTATCACCACCACCATCATCATCACCACTACCATTATCATCACCATCATCACCAACATCACCACCACCATCATCATCACCACTACCATTATCATCACCACCGTCACCACCATCACCATCACCACTACCATCACCACCACAGCCCTAGGGTTTGTGCAGCCAGCGAAACCGTCTTCAGTAATTGCCTAAAAGCACTCCATCCCTCCATCCATCCTTCCATCCATCCATCCATCCATCCATCCATTGACGCATCTAACAATCAATCCATCCATCCATCCCTCCCTCCTTCCATCCCTGCATCCTTCCATCCCTGCATCCATCCATCCAACCATCCATCCATCCAACCATCCATCCATCCATCCCCCCATCCATCCATCCATCCATCCATCCATTCATCCAGCCATCAATCCATCCATCCCTCCCTCCCTCCTTCCATCCACCCCTCCCTCCCTCCCTCCCTCCATCCATCCATCCATCCATCCATTCATTCAACCGTCCCTGGGCACCGGCTTCCTGTGGACTTAGAGGACTCAACGGCATCTCCACTGTAACTACTGAACAAATAGTACAGTCCATTCGTCTCCCCTGCCCCTTGTCACTGCTGGTTTCATACAGTAGCTACTTGGATGTGACGCGGTGAACAAACTGTGTGACGCGGTGAACAACGGATGTGACTCGGTGAACAACGGATGTGACGCGGTGAACAACGGATGTGACGCGGTGAACAAAGGATGTGACGCGGTGAACAACGGATGTGACGCGGTGAACAACGGATGTGACGCGGTGAACAACGGATGTGACGCGGTGAACAACGGATGTGACGCGGTGAACAAAGGATGTGACGCGGTGAACAAACGGTGTGACGCGGTGAACAACGGATGTGACGCGGTGAACAAACGGTGTGACGCGGTGAACAACGGATGTGACGCGGTGAACAAAGGCGATAACTCTGATTTACGCCTTTCACTCCGCGTCACTGCCAAGCGTCTGTGAATTCAGCAGTGAATGGGAAGCTCCCTAACACCTTTCCCTGAGCGATTTATTATGCCTTTTTATGCAAACAAGAAGGAACCCAAGGCCAGAAGCCAGAAAGATTGTTCCCTCCAAGAAAAAAAAATAACAGAAAGCCAAAATCACTTGTCCTCTTGTGCTACTTAAATAAGTTTCATATCATCATCAATAACATAGAGCGAAATTAGTCAGCCGTATCTAAAAATAAATCGCCAAGGAAGGGGTGTTAGGGGGCATGGAGGGCTGGAGAAGTGATGAATCCTGCCAGTCAGAATAAACAGCATAGGAAATCTCGTTACGTACTAATTTCAATAGTTTTTTTTTTTTTTTTTGTTTTTTTGCGAATGATACCGAGTAAAAAAAAAAAAAAACGCGGGTCCAAGGCGTTATTCTCATGGTGGTTAGGAAGGTTACTAACGCCTCCTCCTTAGCGATTTATTCCTGATTCTGCTCCGATGCTGTATTCTCGTGCGTTATCCATGCACTCTATGTAAAAAGAGGATAATAATGGGTAGCTCTGAAAATAAATCGCTAAGGAAGAGGTGCTGGGGAGCCTCCTTACTCCACGAGCATATGGGTCCAAATCTCAGCGGTATTGGAGCTATAATTTTTGATGTTGTTATGGGTTATTTGTGAGGTCATTTTCGCCCGTATGTAGTAGCTCCTTAAGGGCTGGGAATGTTGACAATGTTTATACCGGTATACCCTTTCTTTACGCAGATTAGGTAGCAAGGCGTAATAAGCAAAATAAATCGCTTAGGAAGAGATGTTAGGGAGCTTCCTTACCCCCCCCCCTGTAGTTAGTACGTTTGCTTCCGGGCTACAGTTTCAATTTAAAAAAAAACAGCAGTATATATGACGTTTTATTGGTGTTCATTGTACGCATTGTGTGTGTGTGTGTGTGTGTGTGTGTGTGTGTTTGTGTGTGTGTGTGTGTGTTTGGGGGGGGACAGCTTAATATAGGTGACGGTGAGAAATGCAGTGGCTTGACAGTGATCCAGTGAAATGGGTTATTCTTTGGTTGATATATACGTTTCCTTTCTTCTCTCTCTCTCTCTCTCTCTCTCTCTCTCTCTCTCTCTCTCTCTCTCTCTCTCTCTCTCACACACACACACCTACGTAACCCATCGATTTGCGTCACAAGCTGGTCGATTGCCTCCATGTAAATGTACAGTTCGTGGCAAAAATTTGGTGTTGATTTAATATTTCACGTCTTGTACTTGTCACTTTCCTCTGCTGGCTTATATTCCACCTCTTCTGATTCTCACTTTCCTTTGCTGGCTAATATTTCTCCTCTTGTGCTTCTCACTTTCCTCTGCTGACTAATATTTCTCCACTTCTGCTACTCACTTTCCTTTTGCTGGCTAATATTTCACCTCTTATTGATTCTCACTTTCCTCTGCTGGCTAATATTTCTCCTCTTCTGCTTCTCATTTTCCTCTGCTGGCTAATATTTCACTTCTTCTGCTTCTCATTTTCCTCTGCTGGCTAATATTTCACCTCTTATGATTCTCACTTTCCTCTGCTGGCTAATATTTCACCTCTTATGATTCTCACTTTCCTCTGCTGGTTAATATTTCACTTCTTCTGCTTCTCATTTTCCTCTGCTGGCTAATATTTCACCTCTTATGATTCTCACTTTCCTCTGCTGGCTAATCTTTCAACTCTTCTGCTTCTCACTTTCCTCTGCTGACTATCTTTCAACTCCTCTGCTTCTCACTTTCCTCTGCTGACTATCTTTCAACTCCTCTGCTTCTCACTTTCCTCTGCTGGCTAATCTTTCAACTCTTCTGCTTCTAACATTCCTCTGCTGGCTAATATTTCACCTCTTCTGATTCTCACTTTCCTCTGCTGGCTAATATTTCACCTCTGCTTCTCACTTTCCTCTGCTGCCTAATATTTCACCTCTTCTGCTTCTAACATTCCTCTGCTGGCTAATATTTCACCTCTTCTGATTCTCACTTTCCTCTGCTGGCTAATATTTCACCTCTTCTGATTCTCACTTTCCTCTGCTGGCTAATATTTCACCTCTTCTGCTTCTCACTTTCCTGTGCTGGCTAATATTTCTCCTCGTCTGCTTCTCTTTTTCCTCTGCTGGCTAATATTTCTGCTCTTGCCCATAGATGTTTCTCTTACCCATAGACGATTCTCTTGCGCATAGACGAGTCTCTTGCTCATAGATGATTCTCTTGCCCATAGATGATTCTCTTGCCCATAGACGATTCTCTTGCCCATGGACGATTCTCTTGCCCATAGGTGATTCTCTTGCCCATGGATGATTCTCTTGCCCATAGGTGATTCTCTTGCCCATAGACGATTCTCTTGCCCATAGATGATTCTCTTCCCCATATGTGATTCTCTTGCCCATAGATGATTCTCTTGACCATAGACGATTCTCTTGCTCATAGACGATTCTCTTGCCCATAGATGATTCTCTTGCCCATGGACGATTCTCTTGCCCATAGATAATTCTCTTGCCCATAGATAATTCTCTTGCCCATAGATGATTCTCTTGCCCATAGATAATTCTCTTGCCCATGGATGATTCTCTTGCCCATAGATAATTCTCTTGCCCATAGATGATTCTCTTGCCCATAGATAATTCTCTTGCCCATGGATGATTCTCTTGCCCATAGATGATTCTCTTGCCCATAGATGTTTCTCTTGCCCATAGATGATTCTCTTCCCCATATGTGATTCTCGTGCCCATAGATGATTCTCTTGCCCATAGATGATTCCCTCTTAAAGGATGTGTCAGGGAGGAGAGTAACAGGCATCCAAAAAGTGTAATATAGACGAGTGAAAAATAAGACGCACAGTACTTTTGACACCGACTGTACCCTAATTCTGTATTGCTTTAAATTTTCGACACCAAGAGGCTCCGTGGCAGCGAAAAATAGACTCGATTTATTTTGCGTCGGAATTCTGAGTCGACGTAGAAGGAATGACGTAACGATTAGGCTAACGCTTCACAACGATGACGCATAAAATGATGTGTAATAACCATGACGTATGACGAAGTGATGACGTATAATATTGATGACATTAACAGTGATGACGTATAATAGCGATGACGTAAACAGTGATGACGTATAACATTGATGACGTATAACAATGATGACGTATAACAATGATGACGTATAACAATGATGACGTATAACACTGATGACGTATTACAATGATGACGTATTACAATAATGACGTATAACATTGATGACGTATAACAATGATGACGTATAACAATGATGACGTATAACACTGATGACGTATAACAATGATGACGTATAACACTGATGACGTATAACAAATGATGACGTATAACACTGATGACGTATAACAAGGATGACGTATAACAATGATGACGTATAACAATGATGACGTATAACAACGATGCCGTATAACAAAACGATGACGTAATTATTAACTCTTCTTGTGTATATCAGACAAATTAATGCAGTTTATAAAAGACCTCTCGCAGCGATATCCATATGAGAGAGAGAGAGAGAAAGAGAGAGAGAGAGAGAGAAACAATGACAAAATTAAAGACTAGCTATTTCCCAGATCTGCAAGTAAATAAATAAATAGATAAATAAATAAATAAATAAAATATATAAGCCCATTCAGTACAATGACACCTTTATATTTTAGTATTCATTTTCATCCTGGCTACAAACAGACTATATCATCCTATTTAAGAGAGACCCCCGTAGTGAAGGGGTAAGAGACAGATGATGATGATGATGATGATGATGATGACGATGATGATGATGATGATGATGACGATGATGATGATGGTGATGATGATGATGATGATGATGATGATGATGGTGATGATTATTATTATTATTTGCTGTTGCTGTTATTATTGTTATTATTATTATTATTATTGTTATTATTATCATTGTTATTATCTTATCACTACTACTACTACTACTACTACTAGCACTGTTATTATTATTATTATTATTATTATTATTTTATTATTATTATTATTATTATTATTATTGTCATTATCATTATCATTATTGAGCCTCTTCCCTCCTCTGATGATGACAGCCTCTGTATACTGAACTGCACTAATGAACACTGAATGACACGACGAAAAGAAAGTTACCCAAGAAACCGTGAAGACTGACACACACACACACGCACAGAGAGAGAGAGAGAGAGAGAGAGAGAGAGAGAGAGAGAGAGTGGGCGGGAGGAGAGCACTTAAAATAATGACTGAGGACAAATAGAGTAACAAGCGATTACATTTTGGGAGGAAAAAGAAGTAAAGGTTAAGGTAAAAAAGAAATAATTATGTTGCTTTGGCGGAGGTATGCGTTCTCTGAGTGCTCTAGTACAGATAAATAAATACATAAAGCAGATAAACGTGGGTTGATTATTGATGATTTTTGGACGAACAAGTGATGATATTTTAGGACATAAAAGGTCAAAGGTGAAGGTTAAAATGGGAACAAGGTTGTCTTGGGGAGGTATGCGTTCTGTGAGTGGGATGGGACTGTTTTAGGGAGGTATGCGTTCTGTGAGTGGGATGGTTCTTGGTGGAGGTATGCGTTCTGTGAGTGGGATGGGGTTGTCTTCGGGAGGTATGCGTTCTGTGAGTAGGATGGGGTTGACTTGGGAGGGGGTATGTATTCTGTGAGAGGGATGGGGATGTCTTGGTGGAGGTATGCGTTCTGTGAGTGGGATGGGGTTGTCTTGGTGGAGGTATGCGTTCTGTGAGTGGGATGGGGTTGTCTTGGAGGAGGTATGCCATCTCTGAGTGCTCTTGTATGCAAAAGTAAATAACCAGATTAAACAGTTCCCGTACTAGCTTCCTCATACTAGCTTTCACACTGCCTGGCCGCCTCCCTAATTCATCGTGTACCCATTTACAAAAGAATATTACTAATTACACCGGCACATGTTTACGTATTATAGGCTAGAGCGAAATTATGTGAATTATGGAGTCATTTGCGTTAAATATTATTCCCGGCGATGTTTTATGACTGTGAATGAACGCGGTACAAATGAAGTGATTTACATTAGAGTTGCCTTTTTATATAACACTGATGGATGGTGTCGTTTATTTTGTCACCGCTTTATGCTTGATGATGTATCGCCCCAGCACCACCCCTGTTCTGTTTTAGATAGCAGGGGTAATAATTCTAGGGTAAGTTTTTCATTTATACCTTCTTCAATAATAATAATAATAATAAAAATGATAATAATAATACCATAACTATCAGAGGCAGTTACTGATCTCCACCTATGAGAATATTGCTGAATTTACTTTTTTTTTGTAATAACTCAAAAACCGCTCGTCAAACTCTCCAAAAGATATACAGACCTAGTTCAGGACCAGACAAAACTTCTAGGGCCAAGAAGTGTCTCATTTATTTATTTATTTATTTATTTATTTTTATAGAATAGCATTTGAAAATTCCTGAAAAGTGGGGTGTCCAAAATTTCTTAATGTCCCGCATGAATGACCTTCTGATTTTTTTTCCATGTTGATGTATCCATAATAGCTTTGGAGTAAAGTGAGGTTGAAAATTCACGATTTTTTTTTACATTTTTGGACCTGTGACCTTGAAAAGTAGGTCAAAGTCACTGAAACTGGGTCAGTGCAGCAGGGTCATGGTGCTGTACATCCTCAGTAAGTATGATGAAAACTGGAGACGAGAAGTGACGGAATAATAATAATAATAATAATAATAATAGTAATAATAATAATAGTAATAATAATAATAATAACAACAACAACAATAGTAATAATTATAATAATAATGATAATAATAATAATAATAATAATAATAATAATAATAATAATAAACAATAATAATAATAATAATAATAATAATAATAATTCGAAATTTCTTCTTGCACTGCGAGGTGTAGCTTCCCCATATATTCTACTCTGTTCATTTTAACTTGGCCTAAAATTGCTCTCTCTCTCTCCATCCTGAATGCAGACTTATAACAGATTTTAACACTAGAATACGATGCTAATCACGAAGAAGTGCTATGAAAAGGATGTAGAGTATTATTTTATCCTGCCTTTAAGCTAGCCTATGAGAAATAATCAAACGGACTAAAAACTGGACCAAGTTAAGGTGAAAAGGGTACACCACCATATCAACACCACCATCACCAGACCACCACCACACTTGCACCATCATCTTCACCACACTTGCACCACCATCATCACCACCACCATCACTAACACCACCACCACTATCACCACCACCTGCACCACACCACCACCACCACACTTACACCATCATCTTCACCACACTTGCACCATCATCACCACCACACTTGCACCACCATCACTAACACCACCACCACTATCACCACCACACTTGCACCATCATCTTCACCACACTTGCACCACCATCATCACCACCACCAGCACCACCAACACCACCATCACCAGACCACCACTACACTTGCACCATCATCTTCACCACACTTGCACCACCACCACCACCACCACCACCACCAACACCACCATCACCACTACCACCACCACACTTGCACCACCATCATCACCACACTTGCACCACCATCATCACCACCACCATCACTAACACCACCACCACCACCACTACCACCACCACCTGCACCACACCACCGCCACCAAACTTGCACCACCATCATCACCACACTTGCACCATCATCATCACCACACTTGCACCACCATCATCACCACCAACACCAACACCACCACCAAACTTGCACCACCACCAGCATCACCACCACCATCACTAACACCACCACACTTCCACCCCCCAACCACACTCCCCCCCCCCCAAAAAAAAAAGATAATGCCAATAAAAAAGCTAAAAATAAAATCCCAATAAATTTTCCACGTCCCTTCCCCTCCGCCATACATCAACCCCCACCCCTCCGTCACCCACAGCGCCCCCTCCATAAACCATATAAGGGAAAAATTCTTGAGGTGGGGGGGGGTCATAAGTCATGGTGGGGGAGGGGAGAAGGAGGGGGAGAACGAGACTTTAAAGAGCTGCGTTCTCGGTGGCCCTTTGGAGATTTCGTAACATCTATGCTTAAGCGATTTATTTTGGATATTACGTCATATTGTCGTCTTTTTTGTTGGTGTAAACTCTGTTGATGTTAAAGCGGTATGATGCAGAGAGAGAGAGAGAGAGAGAGAATCCTTAACCCCTTTTTAAAGATCAGTACTCTCGTAGGTGAAGGAAATGCCCTAATACCTTTTCCTTAGCGATTTATTTTCCATATTACGCCTTAGTGCTCTCCTGTTTCTTTTTCTTTTGCACTAACATGGAAGTCAAAAATAACACACAAGGGATTACTGATGAGCTCTATGAAAAAAAAATAAATAAACTGCTAAGGAAAAGGTGTTAGGGAACTTCCTTAAGTGTAGTGAGATCTGAGGGTAAATTTGACTAGCAACCAAGGAGGCTCATTCTTGCCTCGAAGACTCATCACAGGCAACCGCAACTTAGTATATGAGTTAGAGTAATCCATTTCTGTCAGATGAAAACAAGGGGATTACGGTGGATTTATAGTGCTAGAGTGAGGGATTAATTGATTCTGAATGGTGAGTCTAAGCTGAATAAAATCGTCTGGCAGGAGTGGTATTGGTCTATGTGTACTTCTGGGCACTGGTATTATGTATGTGTACTTCTGGCCACTGGTGTTATCTATGTATACCGTCACCAAGGGTCCCCACAAAGCTCCCCACGTCACCCAGGGTCCCCACAAAGCTCCCCACGTCACCCAGGAGCCCCACAAAGGCTCCCCACGCTACTCAGGTCCCCCCAAAAGATCCCCACGTCACCCAGGGTCCCCCAAAAAGCTCCCCACGTCACCCACGGTCCCCACAATGCTCCCCCACGTCACCCAGGAGTCCCACAGAAGGTCCCCACGTCACCCAGGGTCCCCACAGGAGTCCCCAGTGTATGTTCCAGCCTGCACGGGAACAGGGAACAGGGAACAACTCGATGCGGGGATTTTTACGCCGGAACTTGAACGCATAATGGCCCAACTTTGGCTACTTTGTGTTGGTGGAGAAGAATGTTAAGCTCTTCACTGCCACAGCTTTCCCCAGTCCTAAGCTGAATAAAATTACTGGCCGTGTAGTGAGGAAAATAACAAGATAACTATAGTAACTAATAATAAATAACTAAAATAACTAATAAATCGAATGATAAATAACTAAAATAACTAATAAATCGAATAAGAAATAACTAAGATAACTAATAAATCGAATAAGAAATAACTAAGATAACTAACAAAACGAATAAAAAATAAGTAAAATAGCCAATTAAAGAATAAAGAATAACTAAAATAACTAATAAATCTTATTAAAAAAAACTAAGATAACTAACAAAACGAATGAAAAATAATCAAAATAATTAATAAAAATAACAAAAACAGCTAAAATAAGTAATAAAACGAATAAAAAATAATTAAAATAACTAGTAAAGATAACCAAAAATAATTAAAATAACTAATAAAAATAACTAAAAATAACCAAAATAAGTAATAAAATGAATGAAAAATAACTATAATAACTAATAAGTCGAATAAAAAATAACTAAATCAACTAATAAATTCATCCATCCATCATCCAATCCTACATTGCCCGATGAGGAGCGTAGGAGCCCTGGGCTAGGCGATTGGTCCCGACATTTAAGATGAGAGTGACCAGCCTCACTCATCCCTGAGTGGTATTACATGAGCAGTCAACCCCAACCATCCCTTGGATATAAACCTTCACCGGCTCAATCCGATTGGAGCTCAATAATTACCCACTAAACCACCAGGCGCCAAAATTTGGTTATATGGTTACCACCCAGCGTAGAACATGGTTTCCTGGTGTACAGGAAACCATTTGGCTTGTCACTCAGTGTAGCGTCACCCACAGGCAGAAGGAAGAGGAAAGAATGAAGGAAAGAAAGACAGAAGAGGGAGTGTAAAGTCACCCGTAGGCAGAAGGACGAGGAAAGAATGAAGGAAAGAAAGACAGAAGAGAATGGAAGGAAAGAAGGATGGAGGGGAAAGGGCAGACACCCGAGGGCAGCACTACATCGAGTGAGTGAATGGTGAGCGCCCCCACCTACCACAAGAACTAATAAAAATAACCAAAAATAACTAGATAATTTCGCGTCAAGTCCTTACTACTAGAACTCCCCCCCCCCCCTCAATAAGTAAATAAATAAATAAATAAAACTGCTTGTTGTTTGGTATGAAAAAATTAATTACTCGTATTATCTGGTATTTTCGTTGGGTAAGAAAACTCCCTAACACCTCCTTCGTAGCGATTTATTTTTGAATATGGGTGGTTAATATCCTTGTGTATCTTTATGCAGATTACGGCTTAACTGGAAGGATTTATATATATATAAAAAAAAGGAGAGCAAGTTGTAATAAGCAAAATAAATCGCTTAAGAAGAGGTGTTAGCGAGCTTCCTTAAAGACAAAAATACCAGCTATAGTTTTTTTTTTACCTTGACCCAGATTTTCTTTCCTTTTTTCAGCTAGATAAATCGCTTAGGAAAAGGTGTTAGGGAGCTTCCTTGACTGACTTTTACCTCGATTTTTTTTTTTTTACTTTTTTCATTTAATTTCACGTAACTCAGTCGCCAGTAAAGACAATACCACGGCTCTGCGTCCTAAACATAGCACTTCCTCGTGACTAGCATCATACTGTCGACCCCTTGTTCCGACTGAGCATATAGTAAAGAAGGATGACCATTTTTAATAAAGCAAGACCATAACATCATCTCTCATAGGAAATAAAGGAAGATTGAGAGCTGATAGGTACAAGAAAAATAATGTTAAATTGGACTGTTACTAAATTCCTTGAGATAAAAAGATATTGAGAGGTTATAGATTAAAAAATAATAGGTTAAGATTTACTATTAAAAAATCACACAAGTAAAGGAAGATTTGTAGGGGCAAGAGGGGATGATATAGGGCAAGAGGGGATGATACAGAGCAAGAGGGGATGATATAGGGCAAGAGGGGATGATATAGGGCAAGAGGGGATGATATAGGGCAGGAGGGGATGATATAGGGCAAGAGGGGATGATATAGGGCAGGAGGGGATGATATAGGGCAAGAGGGGATGATATAGGGCAAGAGGGGATGATATAGGGCAAGAGGGGATGATATAGGGCAGGAGGGGGTGATATAGGGCAGGAGGGGATGATATAGGGCAAGAGGGGATGATATAGGGCAAGAGGGGGTGATATAGGGCAGGAGGGGATGATATAGGGCAAGAGGGGATGATATAGGGCAAGAGGGGATGATATAGGGCAAGAGTGGATGATATAGGGCAAGACAGACAAAAAAATTGAATCATAAAGAAAGAGTTAAGGACGATTCAATATACTAACTGAAGTAAAATATAAAAATAAAAATAAATAAATAAACCGAATAAATAAATAAATAAAACAGAAAAAAAAGGGCAGGAAACTGAAGGCCAAGAAAGGTGAGGAAGGTGTGTCAAATATGGACTGAGAGACACGGCGAGATAGATGGATGGAAAGATAGATAGACAGGTAGATAGATTGGTAGGGAGATGGATAGACAGATAGACAGGTAGATAGGTATACTGGTAGGGAGATGGTTAGGTAGATAGACAGGTAGATAGATACACTGGTAGGGAGATGGATGGATAGGCCTACAGACTAGTAGATTGACTGATGGAGCATGATTGATAGATTGATAGACAGAAAACAAAATTAGACAGACATATAGAGACACAGAAAGACAAACAGGCAGACAGACAGACAGAAAGATGAGTAATGACGTAAAAACCAATCAGGTAGAAAGATGAAGCAAAAACAATGGCAATAAACTCGAAATGCCAGCTAAGGTGAGGAAGGCGCGTCCAATATGGCGGTAAATCGTGGTGCCTTCAGCGTCAGAACATCCATTACATAATTACCCTCACACGGGCTCATTATACGCCTGGCAACAGCTCTCGTAAATCCACACCCTCGCCATGTAAACACCCGCCATTTTAGCCAACCAGGGGCGACGGGCCTAAAATCAAATTGGGTTTGTTTACATCGGAACGTGATTATGTTGGATAGAGAAATATTTGAATGTTTTAAATGGAGCTTTCAGTATGATTAATTGTGCTCTGAATGTACTGGTCCTAATAATTTACTCTATTTTATGGCATTTCTTTATTTACTTATTTTAAAAGACTGATACAACGGGACTAAATTAATTTTGGAATAATTTCTTTGAGACGTAATTATATTGTGAAGCGAAATATTTGAAAGTTAAAAATTTAGCTTTCTGTACAGTTAGCTTGGGCCATGACAATTTATTTATGTGATTTATAGCAGCGAAATATTTGGAAGTTTTAGAACTGAGCTTTCTCTAAATTAGCTCTCGTCGAAACAATTTATTCGCGTTTTTTATTGCAGCTAAATATATGGAGGTGATAAATAAGCTTTCTGTTAAATTTACACTCGTTATGGCAATTTATTTATATGACTATTTACCGATTTACTGATGATATATATTTTTTTAAGTAGACAAGGACAACGGGACACAGATCGTTTTTTTTTTTTTTTTTTTTCAGTTCATTATTATATTCTCCAGTGAAATATTTAGGTGTATTAAAAAAGAATGTTCTGTGCCATTAACTATATTTTCATTATTCTCGTCATCACAGGTTAATTTTGACGTGGAATATTTGGAATTAAAATGGGGCTCTGTAAAATTAGCCGGATTTCAGGTTAGCCGGATTTCTGATTAGCCGGATTTCGGATGCACCTGTCATAGCTATTTACGTATTATTTATCTCTTTATTTTCGGTATTTATTGCAGCAGGGCAGGGGCGAGGGGGCAAAACTGAATTGGGGATATTTTTGACTGAGATGCAGAGTAATGTTGTTGGGGAGTTTTAAATAAAGCTTTCTGTAATTTTTTTTTGTTTTCTTAATGCATTCAGAATAATAAAGAATTGGTCTGTTTTGTATGGTTTATTGATTTTATTTATTTATTTATTCATTTATTTATTTTTGTGTTTACTTAAGAAAAAAGGGCGATGGGACAAATATTCTCTGTTTATTAATTTTTTTTATTTATTTATGGTTCCAGGGAGATGGGACTAAATTTTTCTATTGATCATTTATTTATTTATTTATTTACCGGAAAGAGGCGACAGAACTAAAGTATTTTCATTGTTTATTTATTTATTTATTTACGGGGCAGAGGAGATGGAACTAAAAAAAAAATTTAATATTAAGTTATTTATTTATTTACCGGAAAGAGGCGATGGAACTAAAATATTTTCATTGGGATGTAGTTATGTTCTCCAGCGAAATTTTTGGAAACATAAAGTAGAGCGTTTTGAAAAATTACTCATGTCAATAGCGATCGTAATAGGGAGATTATTTTATTATTTATGATGCTATTTACTTATTTACTTATTTGTTTATTTATTTATTTATTGTAGCAGGTCAGGGGCAACTAGAATTAATAAAAATGGGATTATTTTCATCAGGGCGTAAAGATATGGGAGTTAAAAATTGAAGCTGCAACATTAAATTTAAAAAAAAAATGCTTTTTCAAATACATTTGTAATCTAATGGATTAATTTTACAGTATTTGTTTATGTTTTTAATTATCCTTTATTCATTATTAATTTATTTGTCTTTTATTTATATATCTATTTATTTATTATTATCTGGTAATTTATTTCTTTACTTATTTATCCTTTATTTATTTATATTTTTATTTGTATATTTGCTTTTATCTGTTTATTTATTTATTTATTCTTTATTTATTTATATTATTTATTTATATTTCTATTTATTAATTTACGTATTTATTTATTATTTATCGGTTTAATTACTTATCTACATATTCATTTATCTATTTATTTATTTAGCTTTCATTGATTCAGCCATTTATTTACTTATTACCCATTATTTATCTGTTCACGTATTTATTTATTTAATTATTCATCCTTTATATATTTATTTTTCTTTTACTTTTATAACTATTTATTCGTTTACGTATTTATTTACAGTATTTATTTATCTGTTTAGTTTTAACTTGTTTATTTATTTATTCATTTATTTATTAATCTCTTCTTTATTTATTTATCTACCTATTTATCTATTTATTATATATCTATATTTATTTATTTATTTATCCTTTATTTTTTTCCTCCACTGATTTATTATTAAACCTTCTCTTTATTCATCTATTTATATATTCATGTTTATATTTTTTGGAAAAGGGAAACGAGACTCAAGCAAACTGGGGCTATTTTAACTGAGACATCTCTATACTTGAAGGGGAGTTAAAAATTGAGTTCTTTTCAAAATTTCTCCATTTCGAAATCGTAAATTACTCGTGACATTTATTTTACATTATTCATATATTCTTTTTTTTTTTTTTTTTTTTTTCAGGAGGACGACGGGGCTAAATTAAAACGGAAACGTTGTCACGGGTTTTATTATATTCTCCAACTAAATATATATATAATTTTTTTTAATTGGGCCTTTTGTAAAATTAAGTTTATTGTGAAAGTGCTGGTTATGAGTGGATTTGTGTTTTTCATTGTTAGGGTGTCACACAGTAATAATACAGGCCGTGTGTATATTTAAAAATCATCATCATCATCATCATCATCGTCGTCATCACTATTATTTTCACTGTCATCTTCATCATCACTGTTATCTTTATCATCACTATCATCATCATCATCATCACTGTCGCTCTTATTTTCACTATCATCATCATCATCATCATCATCGTCATCACTCTTATTTGCACTATCATCTTCATCATCACTACTATCTTTATTATCACTGTCATCATCATCATCATCATCACTCTTATTTTCACTATTATTATTATTATTATTATTATTATTATTATTATTGCTATTATTTTTATTATTATTATTATTATTATTATTATTATTATTATTATTATCATCATCATCATCATCATCATCATCATCATCATCATCATCATCATCGACATCTTCATCATTATGTTCACAGGAAGGCAGTTTTCTGGAGCGAAATTTTTGGAAGATTTAAATCGAATTTTTCCCAAAATTAACCACATTTGGAAAGCAACAAAATAACAAATAT
Source organism: Coenobita brevimanus (assembly GCF_032717465.1). NCBI lineage: Eukaryota > Metazoa > Arthropoda > Malacostraca > Decapoda > Coenobitidae > Coenobita > Coenobita brevimanus. The sequence goes on along the minus strand of NC_136992.1, from coordinate 2,457,932 downwards.
ATATATATATATATATATATATATATTGATGCCTAGAAGGGAGGACAGTGTAGGTTTCTTAGTTTCTTTTCCTCAGCGAATTATTATGGTTATTGCTCCTCACCATTTTCCTGTATGTTGTCTGTTTTGCTTTAATATGGACACAGCCAGCATCAGTAATCTACAGAGGGTTATTGAGGTGTAATATACAGAACAAGTCGCAAACGAAAAGGTATTACGAACCCGCCCCTGCCACCTATAATACGGTCCTCATATTTTTCATTCGGCAATTTTTTTTGTTTTTGTTTACATAATATTAGAGAATTTTAATTTTGAGATTATAAAAGAAATTATCCAGGTCATTATAATTTACCTTTTACTGATTACCTAATTACAGATGGTATTAACTTTTTATTTTATTTCATTTATTTATTTATTTTTATTTATTTGTTT
>NC_136992.1:2445000-2452500 GCF_032717465.1 Coenobita brevimanus | reverse complement strand
CAGAGACTGAAATCCTAATAAACAAAAATGACGGACAGAGTCAAAGAATAGCATATGAATCGATTAGAGAACTGAGTGGTAATGCAGGTAAAGGCAAGGAAATACCAATTAGAGACAGGGAAGGAAATTTATTGACCAAAGATGGAGATATTAAAAATAGATGGAAAGAGCATTTTGAGACAGTTCTTAATAGACCAATACCACCAGAAGAGGATATACCGTCTGCTCAGGAAGATTTAAATATAGAAACAGGAGAGTTGAGGCTTGCAGAAGTGGAGAAAGCAGTAAAACAGTTAAAGAATAATAAGGCACCAGGGGAGGATGGTTTATTTCCGGAAATGTTTAAAGTGGAGGGGGATAGATTAATAATGATCTTGACCAAGCTATTCAATAAGATATGGGTGACGGGGTTACTACCATCAGTTTGGAAGAATGGTGTAATTGTTAAAGTTCCGAAGAAAGGAGACCTGAGTGAATGTGGTAATTGGAGGAATCTCTTTGTCACCGATAGCTTTGAAAGTTTTCAGTAGAGTGTTGTTAAATAGGTTGGAGCCGGTGGTTGAGGGTATTCTGAGGGATGAACAGGCTGGTTTTAGAAAGGGACGTGGTTGCAATGATCAGATCTTTATAGTTAGGCATTTGATGCAGCAAGTTAATGAAATGAGAGTACCGTTAAGTCTTTGTTTTGTTGATTTTGAAAAGGCTTTTGATAGTGTTTCGAGAGAGTCTATGGGGAAGATCATGAGACATTATGGAATACCAGAGGAGTTTGTGAGGGTCATTATGAACATGCATGAGGACACATTTTGTAAAGTGATGGTTGATGGTTGTCTGAGTGATTCGTTTGAAGTCAAGTCCGGAGTAATTCAAGGTGGTGTTCTATCGCCTTTACTATTTATATTGGTCATTGATTACATTATGAAACGTGTTGGAACAGAAACCGGTGCAGGTATACTTTGGGGAGAGAACAGGAAACTTTTGGATTTAGATTATGCAGATGATATAGTTTTGATTTGTGATGGGCCACAAGAGATGCAGAGAGTGTTGGACTGTTTAGTGAGTGAAGGTCGCAAGGTGGGTTTGGTTATTAATTGTGGAAAAACTGAAATAATCAATATGAATATGGAAAATGCGCAGGAATGTGTAACTGGAGGTATGGTTGTAAAGCAAGTTGATAGGTTTAAATATTTAGGTACTTATTTAGCCAAGGATGGTTCTTTGAACTTTGAATTCGAGGAAAGGTTAAAGAAGGCTAATCAGGCAATGGGAATGCTTAAAAATATTTGGAATAATAACAATTTCTCTGTGCATACAAAAATCAAACTTTATAAGGTAATGGTTAGGAGTATCTTAATTTATGGACACGAGTCTTGGTACAGCACAGTGACTATGGAAAATAAATTCTTGGTGTTTGAAAATAAAGCACTTAGAAGAATATTAGGAGTTAAGTGGTGGGAAAGGATACCAAATAGTAGAATTAGAGAAATAACGGGAGTGCAGCCGATCGATGAATATGTTAGATTCTCACGATGGAAGTGGCTAGGACATGTGTATAGGAGACAGGGAATAGTACGAGGTACACCAGGGTGGGTGGCACCTGGTAGGAGAGGTAGAGGAAGGCCAAAAGAGACGTGGGTGAGGACAATGAGACGGGAAGCTGGAGATGAGTGTTGGGGAGATCTTGAGGAGTTAGCACAAGATAGGATGTGGTGGTGTGAGTTCATCGAGGCCCTATGCATCCCCGAGGGTGCCACAGGAAATGATTGATTGATTGATTGATGCTAAATTAGGCACTTAAATATATATGCTTTTATTTCTATATGACCATATAATCCCCCTATAATTCCTTCATTTAGTTTTATTTTTTTTTACAATAGCTGATCAGAAGAAGGAAAAAATATAAGATTGAAATAATATGAAAGAAATAAATGAAAAAATAAATTGGGTTATAATTAAATAAAGTTAAAAATAAAAATACTCTCCTATCTCTTGTCTCCATCTCACCGCTGCAATGTTAGATGCTTGCCCGGATTCTCGTAGGGTTAGCAGGCTCCCTGGCACCTCTTCCGTAGCGATTTATTTTCCAAACTGCTCATTAATATCTCCTGGTTTGCTTCTTACGTCTTTCTAATATCGACCTTGATTGCCTGAATAACGCACAGGAATATAGTAACGGAACAGAATCAGAAATAAATCGGTAAGGAAGAGGTGTTGGGAACTGCATGAATAACGCACAAGAATATAGTAACGGAACAGAATCAGAAATCAATCGGTAAGGAAGAGGAGTTAGGAACTGCATGAATAACACACAAGAATATAGTAACGAAGCAGAATCAGAAATAAATCGGTAAGGAAGAGGTGTTAGTGAGCTTCCTAACCGTACTGGAATACCGCTCATCATATCACCCATAGATAAATGAGGCGTCTAAATCCACTAAACCACACTCAGACGAACAGAAAATCACCAAATAGAGCAGTCAGTAAGGTCACAGGGCCTCTAGAATACGTGTTTATTCATATGGCTGCGTCCAGGGTGAGAGTGACGTGTTTTGGAGGGGGGAGAGCCTGGGTGCGAGGCCGTGTGAGGAAGGCATTAAAATTCCGGCCGTCCATCGCGAACTTGGTGTATCCGAGTGGTGGAAATGGGCGTTGTTGGCCGCTTCTGTCACTGTTTATTGTTGTCGTAGGTCTGCCCCGCGTCTGCCTCCCCCCCCTCCACCTCCTGCCAACACCCACTGCCAATATTGATTTTTCTCACTGCCTACCCTGCCTACATTGATTTTTTTCTCTGCCTACCCTGCCTACATTGATTTTTTTCTCTGCCTACCCTGCCTACATTGATTTTTTTTCTCTGCCTACCCTGCCTACATTGATTTTTTTCTCGTTACCTGCCTAGTCAGCATTGATTTTTCTGCCTACCTACCCTGCCAACATTGATTTTTTGTGTCCTAATGCCACCACAATTTTTTTCGCTGCCTACCTGTGTCAAAAAAAAAATGTTCGTTACCTACCCTGCCAACAGTGATTTTTTTCGTCACACACCCTGCCAACACTTATTTCCTTTCGCTACCCACTCTGCCAACATTATTATTATTATTATTTTTTTTTTTTGCTACCTACCCTGCCAACGCTGATTTCTTTTTTTCGCCATACACCCTGCCAGCATTGATTTTTTTTTACAGCCTCACCACGCACATACTGCCCGACCAATACTACCCCTCTACACGGTGTTCTACTCCTGTCCTGCTCAACGCTTTCCTCTCTCTCTCTCTCTCTCTCTCTCTCTCTCTCTCTCTCTCACACACACACACACACACACACACACACACACACACACACACACACACACACACACACACACACACACACACACACACAACTCAGAACTTCTGGGAAAAATCGTCTTTCCGTCCGCAAACGTCTCTTATTAAATAAAGCACGTTTTCACATATGTAAGAACGTTTTCACATAGGTAAGCAACGTTCTCACTCAGGTAAGAACGTTTTCACATAGTAAGCAACGTTTTCACACAGATAAGCACGTTTTCACATAGGTATGCAACGTTTTCACACAGGTAAGAACGTTTTCACATAGGTAAGCAACGTTTTCACACAGATCAGCACGTTTTCACATAGGTATGCAACGTTTTCACACAGGTAAGAACGTTTTCACATAGGTAAGCAACGTTTTCACATAAGTAAAAACTTTTTCACATAGGTAAGCAACGTTTTCACATAAGTAAAAACTTTTTCACATAGGTAAGCAACGTTTTCACACAGGTAAGCAACATTTTCACATAGGTAGGCTATATAACACTGAAGGGGTTAATTGCGGGTCTACCTAAAACCCTCCCAAAACAGCCTCTCCAACGCTGAATAAAATCGTCTGGAGGTAACAAGAATAAAAATGTATGTAATCGGACTGAAGGGGTTAACGTATCATCGCATTTACAGACGCCTTTATGGTTCGTTCGCTTTTATGTGTCGCAGATTTTCGTCCTCTTGCAAATGTTCTCGTTGGCTGAGATGTTCGTCCAATTGCAACTTCTTTCTCGTAGCTCAGTGGGAGAGAGAGAGAGAGAATGTACTGTGGCTCTACATCCTTTCCATAGCACTTCTTCGTGACTGGTATCATATTCTACTGTTAATCTAATGTTACAGCTTAGCTTTCGAGATGGAGAGACGGTAATTTTACGCCTAGTTGAAGTGAAGAGAGTACGGGTTTTTAAAATGAACTTAAGACGATTTTGCGCCGCTGAGAGAAAGCATATAGTCCTTTCATCCTAAAATGGCCCAGATTTTGGTCCTGTTGCAGCTTATTTCACGTAGCTCAGTGGCAAAACAAGACAATATTACTGCCCTAAATGATTCACACAGCACTTCTTCGTGACTGGCATGATATTCTAGTACCAATCCACTGTTACAACTTCATATTCAAGATGGAGAGACGGAAAGATGGCAATTTTAGGCCAAGTTGAAGTAAAAGTCGTATAGAAGAGGACGGTTTCAGCAGCTAACTTCTTGCACCAAAAGTTACTGCCTTGCTTTCCATTTGCAACTCTCACAACAACCTACAACACTGCTACAACCCACATAAACACCTGCAAAAACCAACATAGCTGCTTCTATCTACTCATCCCCCCACAACATAACACCAACATTCCTGAAACGCATCTAGCTCACTTACACCTATTCCGTATCGATTTATTTCTGATTCTGCTCCTTTACTATATTCCTTTGTGTTATGCATGCAATCTATGCCCACATTAAAAAGATATAGGAAAGCGAAAAAGAGGGTATTAATGAGTAGTTTGAAAAATAAATCGCTTAGGAAAAGGTCTTAAGGAGAATATGGGCTTTGGACAACTGCAACTTAAAACCAATATTCCTTCAACATAACTACATACATACAACATAGCCACCTGCTGTACCCAACTTCCTGCATACAACATAACTATATATAACACACGTAACTTAATACACTCAACATATGTTTACTTACCACTCACATAGCCTCCTACATACAACATATCTAGCTTCAGTCCGCATGATTTTCCTCATACACATCAACCTTCCACCCACATAACCTACATAAACACATCCACTCATCATCCACATTATCATCCTCCACACAACACATATATGACTACAGACCACATAACTACGTCCAACATATCCACCCACCACCCACATACCCTCAACATACCACATATCCAACTAAGTATAACGTATCAGCCTGCAATCCATACACAATTTTCAACATGCATCTCCCTGCAGCATACACAACTTCCAGTATAACAGATCCACCTACATGCACACACACACACACACACACACACACACACACACACACACACACACACACACACACACACACACACACACACACACACACACACACATCCACCAACCATCCACACTGCTCCCTTCAACAATCCCTGCAACATATTGACTTGGGGGGCCGTTGCATGAGGGAAGGAGTTGCCCGCTGCCGTTGCTAATTTGACCGGAACGACGAAATGACGAACCACCCTTTATCGTGTCCTCCTCTGACGTTTGCTCGATGGGGAAAAAAAACACGGCCATGTATTAAGGTTTACTGGGTGGGGGGTGGATGATGATGATGATGGTGATGATGATGATGATGATGAAGGACTGAATGAAGCACTGCCCCCTGTCGTGTCTTGCGTTGATGTTTGCTGCGTGGAAAGACAGCCGCACTAACAGCCCAAGGTTTATTCATTATTTGTGTTGTTTTTGTATTGCTGTTTTCATTATTATTGTTGTTTTTAGGATGCAGGATTTATGGTGATGATGGTGATGATGATGATAATGATTATGACGATGGTGATGAAGATGATGATGCTACTGATGAGGATGATGAGAATGATGCAACTGATGATGATGATGATACTGATGATGATGATGGTCATAATAATAATGATGATGATGATAATAATAATATTAATAATCATGATGATGATGATAATGATGCTGCCTGAGGTGGTTATGATAATGATGATATTGATAATGATAATGATGATGGTGATGATGATGATGATGATGATGATGGTGATGATGATAATGATGATAGTGATGCTACCGATGATGATGATGATAGTGATGCTACCGATGATGATGATGATGATGATGATGATGATGCTACTGGCGGTGATAATGATAATGATGATATTGATAATGATGATATTGAACGACCAACTGACGAAATGCCTTCCTTTAGTGCTTTTCCCCTAACACAATATCGATAGCTATTTATTTTCCCTCTTACCTGGTTTCCGGCGCATATAACAGTGTGTGTTCATCTGAGGGAACTGGGCCACTCTCACGCCTTGAATACTAAATTTGGTTGAGTGAAATTTGATCTCGTAGTTATGAGGAGGGAATGAGTCTCCTTGGTTACTAGTCAAATCAACCTTCTAATCTGGCTGTGCTGAGAGGGATTAAGGATTTTTGTCAGGTGAAAATAGACAGATTTTAATGACGTCCTTGAAGGTAACGAGAGAGAGAGAGAGAGAGAGAGAGAGAGAATGGGATGGTAGTGAAGCATTGCCAGTGTCATTCCCAAGCCAGATAAAACCACCATTGAAATAAAAAAGCTACAGTCGTGGCAGAATGGTGGTGGAGAGGGACGCCTTCACGTGGTGGCACTGATATGACCGGGCTGCTCCTGTGCCTGATTATGCAAAAGTCCCTATACACCCTCTCAGTCCCCCGAAAGAAGGTTGGTGGACTCCTGGAAAATAGGTAACTTCAGTCCGTAGTCCGCCGCAGTGGCCGAATTGCAAAGCATTGCTGGCTGCGAAACTGCCGGTTGGACAGCACTAGCGTTGAAATCCTGTTGTTGCAGGCATTACACATCCTGCTGAACCGACGTCACAAAAAAAAAAAAAAAAAAAAAACAGGAAAACACACAAAGAGTACATATCGCCATCAATACCAATAAAATTTATGATTTACGGGTGCAGTTTCATTCCTAGTAGATAAATTTTCTACGTCGTCACTTAGTCGTTTAATTCTACGGTCTTAGTCTGCCATAACGCACAATATCTGACAACGAACGCCTCCCCAAACGCCAACGAAATTTATTAATTCTAGTAACCATATCCGGATGCAGCTCAAAATCTAATCAACTCTTCCTTGGCCGATTGCCCTTCTATCCACCAAATTTAATTGAACTATGACAACAACTCTTTGAGATATCTTGAACACAGACAGACAGACAGAGACAGACTTACACGAGAGAATACCTGACCTCCGTCCAACTTCGGTGACGGAGGTAACAGTCGTAGTGGCAGATGAGAGGAGCGTCCACGAATGAGGGAGACGACACAAAAGACGTCCCTGGTGAAGTTCTGTGGGACAAGAGAGCATTTGGGGAGACGGGGAGAGCCAGTGACCCCTTCGTGGACCTCGCGTGCCGACCATCAAATAAAAATGAAAATTGCCCTGTGATTGCAGCTCGCCCAAGCATTGTTGCTAA
>NC_136992.1:2435000-2440000 GCF_032717465.1 Coenobita brevimanus | reverse complement strand
GTATAATGGTGCAGGAACAATGGAGTGAGACCCGAGAGTGTTAATATTGGTGCCACTCATTATATCATGCCTGGAACATCTCACATATATATATATCAAAATTCGTCCACGTCATTAGCGCTTCTCGTGCGGTTAGGAGGCTCCCTGACACACCTTTCTGAGTGATACCTTTTATTATTATTATTATTATTATTATTATTATTATTGTTGTTGTTATTGTTATTGTTGTTGTTGTTATTGTTATTGTTGTTGTTGTTCTTCTTCTTCTTCTTCTTCTTCTTCTTCTTCTTATTATTATTATTATTATTATTATCATTATCTTGAATTTGGCTCTTTTTTTATATAGTTTTTTTTCTTGGAAGGAACGTTTTGCGGGCTCAGTCTTTGGTTCCTTCTTCCTCGCATAAAAAAAACTATTATTATTATTATTATTATTATTATTATTATCATTATTATTATTATTATCATTATTATTATTATTATTATTATTATTATTATTATTATTATTATTATTATTATTATCATTATAATTGTTATTATTATCATTATTATTATTATTATTATTATTATTATTATTATTATTATTATTTCCTCTCCAGTCCCACTCCACGGTAGAAGACACCACACCCTCGGGAACCTCAGTGTCTAAAACCTAGTCCTGGTGGAGGTTTACCATAGTGTCAAATTTAATCTCCTAGGCGCTCCCAACGCTCCCTATTGCCAGTAAACGTATTCCCTGACAACCACTTCCTCTTCTTCCTCCTCCTCTTCTCGTTCCCCTTCCTCTTCCTCTTCTTCCTCTTCTTCTTCTTCCTCCTCCTCCTCCTCCCCCCTCACTTTTCACCACCACTACCTCCTCCCCTTCTTCCCCCCCTCTTCCCCCTCCTCCTCCTCCTCCTCTCTTCCTCCTTCTCCTCCTCCTCTTCCCCTTTCACTTTGCACCACCACTATCTCTTCCCCCCTCACTTTCCACCACCACTACCTCCTCCCCCTCCTCCTTCTCCTCCTCCTCCTTCTCCTCCTCCTCCTCCTTCTCCTCTTTCTCCTCCTCCCCCCTCACTTTCCACCACAACACTACTTCCTCCTCTTCCTCCTCCTCCTCCTCCTCCTCCTCCTCCTCCTCCTCCTCCCAGATCATTAGCGTAGGAATCAAAATTATCGGACGGCCTCCCCTGACCCTCCTCTTGTCATAGCTGGCATTATTAGCCACCATTGATTGCTGCTGGGGAGGGGGGAGGAGGGGGAGGAGAGAGAAGACGGAGGGAGGTGGAGGGGAGAGGGAAGGAAGGAGGTGGATGGGGGAAGATGAGAGTGAGGGAGGGAGGTGTAGGAAGGGGAGAAGAGAGGGAGGTAGGGAGGTGGATGGGGAGAGAAAAAATGAATATAGAAGGGAAGGAAGAGATAAAGAAAGGAGGTGGATGGGAGAAGAAGAGAGGCAGGTAGGGAGGAAGGGAGGTGGAGGGGCAGTGAAGAGAGGGAGAAGATGAGAGAGGCAGGAAGGGAGGCGGGTGGGAGAGATCAGAGGGAGAGAGAAAAGAGGGGAAAAGGGAGAGAGAGAGAAAAAAAGAGAGCAGAGAGGAAGAGAGGGAGAAAAAATGGAGGAGAGAAGAGAGGGAGGTAGAGGAAGATGGAGGGAGAGTTGCTGGTAGAAGTGGAAGAGAGAGAGAGAGAGTAAGGCCGACACACACACACACACACACACACACACACACACACACACACACACACACACACACACACACACACAGAAAGAGAGAAAACGCATAACATCACAATATTCCCAGGATCCGTTTTCTGTTCGTCTGAAAAAGAGTAAAAAATGTGTAAAACTAAGAAAAAATAAATAAATAAAAAAGAGGCGCTAGCGTACGAATTAGAATTAAGAAAAATAGACAAAAAATATTAAAAACTACAAAGAAAAAAGGAAAATACAAAAGAAAAACAAAAAAATCGAAAATACAGACGACATCCATCTGACCAACACCACAACATTCGCAGGCTTCGTTTTCTGTTGGTCGGAGTCCGTTTTCTGTTAGGGGGGAAAGAAAATAGTGGTGAAATGTGGGATTGTGTGTGAAAATGAAAGAATTAAATAAGAAATGGTGGACGTAATGGGCGAAATTGGTAAGTAATACACAGTGATATTTGTAAGTGTCACTGTCTGGGGGTGAGTGAGAGAGAGAGAGAGAGAGAGAGAGAGAGAGGCTGACAATATTAGTTTATAATTTTTTAAAGGAAGTCTAAAAAGGAGAAAAATTAAGCAAGAGAAAGAAACACACACACACACACACACACACACACACACACACACACACACACACACACACACACACACACACACACACACACACACACACACACACACACAAACTCACACACACTCACCCCAAACAGCACCTTACCACCACCACCATCGCCCCTCTCGATTTTACTCTTATTCGTGTGTTTCGTGGATTCGCGTAGCGTTCGTATGTGCTGGCAAGGACGTGAGTATCGGAAACTGGGGGTCGAGTGGCCAGCAGGAGTCAATATCGAGAAATACTGAGAAATACTTGGAAATACTGGGAAATATTGAGAAATACTTGGAAATACTGAGAAATACTGGCAAATAATACTGAGAAATACTTGGAAATACTGGGAAATAATACTGAGAAATACTTGGAAATACTGGGAAAGACTGGGCAATACTTGGAAATACTGGGAAATACTGAGAAATACTGGGAAATTTTGAGAAATACTGGGAAATACTGAAAATGCTGGGAAATACTGGGAAATACTGAGAAATAATACTGGAAAATACTGAGAAATACTGAGAAATACTTGGAAATACTGAGAAATAATACTGGAAAATACTGAGAAATACTTGGAAATACTGGGAAATACTGATAAATACTGGCATATACCGAGAAGTAATACTGGGAAATACTGAGAAATACTGGGAAATTCTGGGAAATACCTGCGCCCCGACTCCCCTTCAGGAGCGCCCCCTAAAATTTTCAATATCAGGTGAGGGAAAATTCTCATGGCCTAGATTTTTCTGTGAGTGGGATTTTTTTGGAGTGATTGATTTGTGTGAGTGGGATTTTTGGAGTGATTGATTTCTGTGAGTGGGATTTTTTTGAGTGGGTGATTTGTGTGAGTGGGATTTTTTTGAGTGGGTGATTTGTGTGAGTGGGATTTTTGGAGTGGTTGATTACTATGAGTGGGATTTTTTGAGTTGTGGATTTTTGTGAGTGGGATTTTTTGAGTGGGTGATTTCTGAGTGGGATTTTTTGGAGTGGGTGATTTCTGTGAGTGGGATTTTTGGAGTGGGTGATTTCTGTAAGTGGGATTTTTGGAGTGGGTGATTACTGTGAGTGGGATTTTTTGAGTGGGTGATTTCTGTGAGTGGGATTTTTGGAGTGGGTGATTTCTGTGAGTGGGATTTTTTTGGAGTGGGTGATTTCTGTGAGTGGGATTTTTTGAGTGGGTGATTTCTGTAAGTGGGATTTTTTGAGAGACTAATTTCTGTGAGTGGGATTATTTTGACTGTGAGTGGGATTTTTGAGTGATTAATCTGATTTTTTATGCTTTGAAAATTAAAAATAATCAGGTTATAAATGGTAAATAAAAGACAATAAGAAAAAAACAATGTGAAAGACCAGGAAAATTTTTTTGGCCTAGATTTTTCCGTGAGTGGGATTTTGGAGGGATTAATTTTTTTTTTGGAGTTTTAGTAATTTTGAAAATATATATAAAAAATTAGATTAAAAAAAATTGGGTATGGAATATATAATTTTTTTTTTTTGATATATGTATAGGGGTAATATCGAGTTTGAATTTTCAGTCGTGGGACTTTATATGGTTGGTTAATAATGTTGAAAGTTTATCTATCCGTCTGTCTATCTGTCTGTGTATGTATCTATCTATGTCTGTCTGTCTGTCTGCCTATATCTAATCTATCTACAGTTTCTAAATTTGTCTATCTGTCTAAAAATATAAAAAAAACGTAAATAAGAAAGACATAAAACTTAAAAAACTATCGAAATCAGATTGAGGAAAATATTCAGTTCGAAATCTTCTGTTACTGATTTTTTTTTTATTTGTGATATTTTAAGAGAAACTTAAAAAAAAAGGAAATAAGTAAAAAATAAAAAGACTAAAGTATTTTCAATATCACATAAGGGAATAATTTTTGGCTTCATTTTTCTATCTCTTGTCTGTCTGTCTGTTTGCCTGTTTGTCTGTGTGTCTGTCTGTCTGCCTATTTGTCTCTTTGCCTGCCTGTCTGTTTGCCTATCTGCCTGTCTGTTTGCCTATCTGCCTGTCTGTTTGTTTGCCTGTCTGACTGTGTGTCTGTCCATTTGCCTGTCTGTCTGTCTGTCTGTCTGTTTTTATTTTATTCATTTTTCCCGTCAGTTCTAATCACCTTACAAGAAGCGACTTATCCTCAAGGGAATAAGATCCGTCTCGAGGAACTCGTTTAAGACGTGAAAAATATTTTATTATTTTATTCCAGGTAAATAAAGATTGCTGTATTTAAGGAAGGAGCGGATTATATTTCTCTGGAGTGTGTGTGTGTGTGTGTGTGTGTGTGTGTGTGTGTGTGTGTGTGTGTGTGTGTGTGTGTGTGTGTGCTTAATATACGGGTGTACACTTGATGTAATTAGGTGTGTGTTCATTTAAAATACATGTGTGTGGGGGGGCATTAAGTGTACGTGTGTGTGTGTGTGTGTGTGTGTGTGTGTGTGTGTGTGTGTGTGTGTGTGTGTGTGTGTGTGTGTGTGTAATTGATGAGAGAGAGTAATGGGCCACTCAAGTGTACATAGGTCAAATTAAATGGAGCTATAGACGCAGGAAGTAAGTGAGAAAGTGTATCAGTGAGAAAAGAGAGAGAGAGAGAGAGAGGAAAGAGCTGAAATATTTGAATGTGTCTGTGTGGCACAAAGACAAACAAAGAGACGAGGACAAGAAGCCAGAGACAGGCATAAAGACAGAAACAGAGAAAGAGAGAGAGAGAG
>NC_136992.1:2395000-2430000 GCF_032717465.1 Coenobita brevimanus | reverse complement strand
AAGCAACATCATTATCCTTCAAAGCAACATCATCATCCTTCAAAGCAACATCATTATCCTTGATAGAAACATCATTATCCTTCAAAGCAACATCATTATCCTTCAAAGCAACATCATTATCGTCCCTAACCTTTCAAAGTAGCATCATTATCGTTTCCATCTCTCACACTCTTAGATCCTTCCAGAGTTCCACAAAACCGTCTGCTCTTCGTGAAAAAATCGTCTGGATGTAATAATGAAAAATTGCACCCGCGCTGCGCTGTGGTGAGACCTTTAATTAATGTGACTGCTTCACAAACAGTATAATTATCCCGCCTAATCACCCCTAATCTGCTCAGTCGTATATAGACCATCAGAGGTGTGTGTGTGTGTGTGTGTGTGTGTGTGTGTGTGTGTGTGTGTGTGTGTGTGTGTGTGGTTCTTTTTCTTGGGTGAGTAGAGTCCAGAAAAGGTGAAACACACACACACACACACACACACACACACACACACACACACACACACACACACCATTAATGACAGGAAAATATATAATGATGAAGATGATGATGATGATGATGATAATAATAATAATAATAATAATAACAATAATAATAATAATAAAAGCTAATAAAAATATGACATAGATATCAATTTATTTACTTCTTTTTCCACAGATATTTTGAAGCTGTAATTGAAGAGTGAAAAAAGTGACTAAGGAAGAAGGAAGAGGAAGTGTGAGCAGCGCAACAAGGACGTAAGGAACGACAGTGGCTAAAGAAGTGATCTGCTCTGTTTGAAAGGACGGGTGTTCGATCCTAGAGTCATGGCTGGCAATATAAATGAATTTTCGTTAAAGCAGATAATACCACGTACACAGGGAATCACCGACATGTTATAAAAATACCCCCGACAATACCAGCACACCATCACACCAGTCCTGAGACATCCCTAGCGTGTATTCAGTATGGACGGTGGGTGTTAGCACATAAATGGTGACATGTGAAGGTGTATAACGTGCAAGAGGAATGCTAGACCTCAGCGTGCGGACCATCTAGCCTATGCCCAGAGTCGGAGATATTAAAAAAAAAATGATAAAAAAAATTCTTGCCATATCCCAATAATATTTTTTTCACCATAGGAAAGCCTTAGAAATAAAAGGGGTTGGAAAAAAAAAACTCCATTAACCCCTTCAGTACGAGAGGCCTTTTGGAAACAATAAAATCGTCTGTAGGAAGGAGGGTTGATTGAAATATAGGTACACAGATATAGCACACACACACACACACACACACACACACACACACACACACACACACACACACACACACACACGGACAGAATATAAGGGCAGAATAGATGCAAACATCCCCCCACTAACCCCCGAGAGAGAGAGAGAGAGAGAGACGAGACGAGACAAGGGAGAGACAAGGAGAGCAGGAACCACCGGAGCAAGTAATAAGGGGCAAATTCAGGGGAGGCCCAAGGGGGGATTAGGGGGGACAGCAGAGGGAGGAGTAAGTGGGGGGTGTTTAGGAGGGGATCTGGGGTGGGGGAAGGGGGAAGGGGGAGAGGGGAGGAAGGGGAGGGGGAAGCACAGGATTATAGGCTATTTATTCTCACGGGAGGGAACTGGGCCCATTTCCACTTAATACCGTGATGTGGTTGCGTCAATGAGTCTTAGTTTTGAGGAATGAGTCTCCTTGATTACTAGTCATTCCAGCCTTTCCGTCTGGCTACACTTGACTATCATTTGAGGCGAAAGTGGTCAGAAATTTTGCCAAGTTAGAGTAAACACACTATAGTCGGTAAATTTCGGTAATATTTCAACCCCGTCAGAGAATCCTAATATTCAGAATTTTTTATCTTATATATGAACCAATTACGGTGATGTTTCAGTGGGTGTTGCAGTGGGATTATCTTCTGACAGTGATAATACAATGGATTAATTATATTTCGTTTTACCACGGAAATATTTTTAAGTGAGGCGAAGAAAAAAAAAGACGTGTGTTCACTAAAATGACTCACAAAATCAGGGAAAGATGTCACAAATGAAAGCAATTAAAGAGAAATCATTGTATAAGTAACGTCACCTGTAACAGACATATATAACAGGTAATTAGTACACATAATAAGTTCTTAAGTACGTCAGTTAAAAGCTGGGAAAAATTGAATGCATATTACAAAAATGCACTGGAAGGAGGTCAATACGGTCACCTCATGGATTTGGTAGAGTCGAATTTGAGAGAAAACTTAAAATATTGAATGTCATGTAATGCAAGCTTGGTGGTGCGCCAAGATGAATATTTAATAGAGTTGGAAGCTTAATAGAATCAGAAGCTTAATCTAATTCCCTGATATAGAGTTGGAATGCTTCATAGATGTTGAGACTTTATAGAGTTAGAAGTGTACTAGAATTACAAACTAATGACTAAAATATAGGTACCTTATAAAGTCAAAAGATTAATATAAACAGAAGCTTATTTTTCGCTCACAAATAGAATATCGACAACTGAAATGTTAATAGTGACGCTCATACTAAATAAAATGAACGTATAGAAGCGCAGACTTACTTGTGCTCGAAGATAGATAGTTAAGAGCCGAGAGATGAAGTGACCTGAAATAAATACTGAAATCACCTGTAAGCTCCATAGTTCCCTGAAACAGAAAATTATAACACTTGAAAATTTAAGACTATCCTGAAATGAACACTTCAGAGTTGTGAGCTTAGGAGAGTCTGAATTTGAAGTGCTCTGTAAGGAAAGTTTAAGTGATCGAGATGGGTAAGAGGATGGGAAGATAAGTATTGCCAGAATTTTCATATCGACAAGAGACATTGGATGGAAATCGAGGTCTCATCAAGGATTTGGTGTAATCTAGCCTAGAGAAAATAAACGAGAGAAAGAGCAAAGTACTTAAAGCCGCATAACAGAAATTTAATAATCCTTTGAGATGAACTGTTAGTGTGAAGCTTAACAATGCAAGGTTAACAGTGGCCTACGGGGACGGAAAGAGAAGAAAACGTAGAGAAATGTGGCTCTGATTTTACTGAGCAGTTGAGGAGGCACTGGAAGGAAGTCGACACGGCATCCTCAACGATTCGTGCATTCTAAACTTTAGAAAAAGAAAGAAAAAAAGAAAGAAATAGTAAAGGAAAAAATATAAAACACTGAATGAGGTGTAACAGAAGCTTAATATTACTCTGAAATGAATACTTGATAGAAATTAAAGCAGAATACAGTAGACGATGTATTCTTAACAGCGCCCGGGGTAGAGGAAAAGAGAAGGACACGTACTAAAAAAATAGGAAGAAAAGGAGGAAGAAGAAATTATGAAACATTGAGTGTGGAGTAAAAAGAAGCTTATTATTAACCTGAGATGAATACTTGATAAGAATTTAGAGCAGAATAGACGATGTATCCTTAACAGCGCCCGGGATAGAGGAAAAGGGAAGGACACGTGCTGAGGACATGCGGTTTGAATCCCGGACTAGCGATTGAGGAGACGCAGGCCAGGGGAGTGAGAGGATCAAGATGCCTGGCTGTCTACGCTGGCTGTCTTGGCTACTGCTGACAGCGACTTGGTTAACGCGACGAGCACAGGCGACAGGTAAGTGCAATAAAGTTTACCTGCCTCTCTCTCTCTCTCTCTCTCTCTCTCTCTCTACGTTGCACCTCAGTATCTTCTTGTATTTCAACTTCATCATCGTTATAATCATCATCATCATCATCATCATCATCATCAAAACAATAATAATAATAATACACCACCATCATCATCATCATCATCATCATCATCATCATCATCATCATAACAATAATAATGATTCACCACCACCACCATCATCATCATCATCATCACCACATTTTTTTTCCCACCTGTATATGTCCAAAAAAAAAACAATGGAAAGGAGAAAATAGGACAGTAGGAGAACTAATCTACAGTAGGTCCAATGAAATGGGCCACACACTCATTCACTCACCATCCAAGCCCACGGAATCCGGACTACGTCTCATAAATAGCTTCATAATTATATCTTAGTGTTAGGCCGACGATTCTCTAGTAAAAAAAAAAAGTATAGATAAGCAAATAGATAAAAAAACTCGATAGATTATTACCAGTAGACAGACACACAGACAGCTCGATAGATAAGTGCCTGTAGATAGATAGAGATGTAAGTAGATAGACGAATCGCAATAGATAGACTGATAGATAAACGGATAAGGGTAAATAGATTAAATAGAGCAATAGATATAAGCGGTGCAGTGTGTTTGAGTTGCAGTGTTGTGTGTTTTGTTAATGGTGTGAGTGCCCGAGTGTCAACAGCCATCAGTGTGTGTGTGTGTGTGTGTGTGTGTGTGTGTGTGAGAGAGAGAGAGAGAGAGAGAGAGAGAGAGAGAGAGAATGAATGTATATATCTGTGTGTGTGCGATTGTAGCTATGTGTGTGTGTACCTATGTGTGTACTTTATTTATGTATGTGCCTCTGTGCCTGTGTGTATATGCGTGTGTGTGTATGTATGAATATCCGTTTGTGTGTGTGTGTGTGTGTGTGTGTGTGTGTGTGTGTGTGTGTGTGTGTGGAATTAACGAGCAAGCCATCACCCTGTGTGTGCTTTCATTAACCCTTTGGCTCAGGTGGTCAGATATTTTTTTTTCTGTTATTTTAGTCTCCATCATTCTCCATCGCCATCTCATTATTTATCTGTGGGCGCGTGACGAGCGAGCGAGCGCCATGTTAGCACAGTTTCCCTCTGATATAAAATTGTAGGCGGAATCTCAGATATTTAATTGCTGGAGCTGATACCAAAAAATACTGTGCTACGACGGAAAATCTTTTATAAATTGATTTCGTAATTGAGGCGTTCATTGACTAGAGCCGAACACTGCCTTGGAAACCTTGGAGATTTCAAGGGGTTCCTATGCTATTATGGATGAGTTTTAAGCTGATAAGGAAATTTACTGAATGAATGTATCACGTGCGGAAGGAATTTCAACCCTACTTCACGTGGGAGTAAATTTGTTAGTTTCTGTTTAGCTTGACGGTCGGGTCGGGTCGGGTCGGGTCGGGCAGGGCCTCTCATTTCCAACCTGAACTCAGAATAAACATCGCTCGCTCGCTTCGCTCTCCCTCTCGTAATTATCCTTCACTAATCCCTTCTCTTATCCTATTAATCCACCGTCCCAATTTGATTATATTCTTGCTATTTCGAAGGGACTTTACTCCATCTTGTGAGACGTCTGTGGCGGCGGGGTCAGTCAAGGCCATACTAACTCCACAGGCTCAAAAAATCTATACTGAGTTGAGGAATTGAGTCAGGAAGAAGCAAGAACATAAAAATAAAAAAAAAATCGTAGGAAAAAAATTAATGTCCATACAAACTCATGTATTTTTTTCAGACGTATACAGGGTGATTTTTTTCGGTTTTAACCCCCTCCCCCCAAAAAAAATAATGGATTTTTTTTGTGATGAGGTTGGATTTGGTTTATATTCTTCCTCACACTAACACTGACTGGATTTGGATAGATAGATAGATAGATAGATTAATTTGACCTCGATTGACCCCCAGGATTAAATAGATGTAGTCAGGATTTATAATGATGTAGGGGGAATTGACCTGGATTAAATAAATATAGTCAGGATTTATAGCAGGCATGATATAGGGGGATTTAATTCACGGGAAGTTAGGCCTTGGGATTTGTCGGAATGCTGTGGGTGCGCAGATTTCACATAGCTCTTCTTCGTGACTAGTATAATTCAGGTTTTTGTTTCGACTCAGCGTTCAAGGTGGATAGATGGCAATTTTAGGCCAAGTTAGAGGAAAAGGAGTATAGTAGTTTGCGGTTTGGATTCCTGACTCGAGGTGCATGCAGTTCAGAAGGCGAATGTGCTGCCCCCGAACCCCCGTGTGTCCCTGTAAATATCGCCTTCTGCTTAACTCTGCTGCCCTCTGCTTAACTGTACTGCCCTCTGCTTAACTTTGCTGCCTTCTGCTTCGCTCTGCTGCCCTCTGCTTCACTCTGCTGCCCTCTGCTTCACTCTGCTGTCCTCTGCTTAAATCTGCTGCCATCTACCTAACTCTGCTGCCCTCTCCTTAACTCTGCTGCCATCTACCTAACTCTGCTGCCCTCTGCTTAACTTTGCTGCTCTCTGCTTAATTCTGCTGCCCTCTGCTGCCACCTACCTAACTCTGCTGCCCTCTGCTTAACTCTGCTGCCCTCTGCTGCCATCTGCCTAACTCTGCTGCCATCTGCCTAACTCTGCTGCCCTCTGCTTAACTCTGCTGCCCTCTGCTCTGTTCTGATGTGCTCTGTTTCACTTTACCCTCTGATATTTTCATTTCTATATTCCTGTACTCTAATCTGTTTCTTCTGCTACCCTCTTCTCTGCTGTCTGTCTTCTGCTCTGCTCTGCTTCCCTTTCTTCACTTCTGCTTCCCCTTGCTCTGCTGTCTGCCCTCTGTTCTGCTCCCTTCAGCTTTCCTTTCCTCACTTCTGCGTCCCTTTGCTCTGCTGTCTCCTGTATACTCTTCTCTCTCGCGTTTTCCTGTGCTGGTCTGGTCTGCTCTGGTCTGCTTTCCCTCGCTCTGCCTTGATCTACCCTGCTTCTCTTTACTGCGTTCTGCTTTGAAGTGCACTCCTCTCTTCCTGTCTGCTTTGCCCTACTCTCTTACCCTCTGCTTTGCTCTGCTCTGCTTCCTCTTGCTCTCCTCTGCTTTTCGTCCCTCTCGTCTGCTCCAGTGACCCTTGTAGAGTCGATAGCCAAAAAATTATCTTCCTTTTCTAACCCCGTCTGTCTTGGTTGTGGGGTAAGGATGTGGTGTGGTGTGGTGTGGTGTGTGGTGTGGTGTGGTGTGGTGGGGTGTGGTGTGGTGTAATGTGAAGTAACAGTAAGGTGTGGTGTGGTGTGGTGTGGTGTGGTGTGGTGTGTGGTGGGGTGTACTGGGGTGGGATGTGGTGGGGTGTGGTAAGGTGCGACGGGGTATGGTGTAGTGTGGTGTAGTGTGGCGTAGCTTAGTGTGGTTTAGCATGAAACAGTGCAGTGGTAAGGTGTGGTGAGGTGTGGTGTATTGGGGTGGGGTGTGGTGCGGTGTGGTAAGGTGCGATTGGATATGGTGTGGTGTGGCGTTGTGTAGTGGGGTTTAGCCTAAAGCAGTGCAGTGGTAAGGTGTGGTGGTGTGGTGTGGTGAGGTGTGGTGTGGGCCTTGCTTGCCGTGCGGTGAATATGGATGAGGAGGCATAAACACAACTACGCCCCCCCCCCTGCTCACACCCTGGGGGGGCGGGGGGGTGCTGGGGATGCTGGTATTATTTAACATCTCACAAGGAAGCTGAATACGCCACCAATTAGGTCCTGGGTTCTTTTTTTTTTGGGGGGGGGCGTATAGAGAGAGTGGCTTTTTCATGGGTTCGGGAGGGAGACTTGAGTGTTCTCTCTCTCTCTCTCTCTCTCTCTCTCTCTCTCTCTCTCTCTCTCTCTCTCTCTCTCCTTCTTCTTCTTCTGAGGCCCAGCAGTCTTCCTACGTGTCACAAACCTTCACATGTCACCCCTTCGGCGCTCATACCCACCGTCCATATTGAATACATACCAGGGCTGTTTAATTCAGGACTGAGGTAGAGGTATAAGCGAGGGTGTTTTTCCGGTATATCGGTGTGTCTTGTAAATTAAATACAGTCTGTTATAACGACATTTTAATAATCAGATTTTTACCCCAGACTGTGATTGATTTCCCGTTCGTCCAGACAGCAGGCCTCTTCTCTTACCACTGAGCCACCGCTTTCCCTCCGATATCCCGTCTCCGTTTCGCACAATGAATAAAACTCAGCTGAAAGGAAACTGTAAATGTCAAGTGGAGTGAGGCGTAAGTGTGAGGTGGAGGGATGTGGATGCAGTAATGTGGATGTGAGTGGAAGTATGTGTGGAATGGATGTGGAGGGTGTTGGGAGAGGCACTGTGTAAGAAAAGACACTGCCACACCACATTGCCACGCCACATTGCCACACCATACTGTCACACCACAGTGCCACACCATACTGTCATACCACAATGCCACACCTCTCACTGCCACACCACATTGCCACACCATACTGTCACACCACAATGCCACACCTCTCACTGCCACACCTCTCACTACCACACCACACTGCCACACCTCTCACTACCACACCACACTGCCACACCTCTCACTATCACACCACACTGCCACACCACATTGCCACACCTCTTACTGCCACACCACATTCCCACACCTCTCACTGCCACACCACATTGCCACACCTCTCTCTGCCACATCACACTGCCACACCTCTCACTGCCACATCACATTGCCACACCTCTCTGCCACACCACATTGCCACACCTCTCACTGCTACATCACATTGCCACACCTCTCACTGCCACACCTCTCACTGCCGCACTTCACACTACACAACTCACCTTTAAGCTTCACACTACCACACCCTACACACCTCACTCTTCCCCCTCTCCCCTCACACACACACACACACACACACACACACACACCCAGTAAAACACGTCACCCATTTCGCATCACGCGCGTAAATGTAAAACGTGGCGATTATGTTACACAAATGGATTGCGTACGATAAAAACTTCGAAATTTATGAATGAACTTTACTAATAATTTTCTTACGTAAGACTGTATTTGTTGACATTAATGGTGCGAGCATTTCTTTCACACCGACAAGGTCCCTGAGTGAACAAGTTTCATTTTTATTCTACGCATGCATTGAGCGGTCCAAAACACACACACACACACACACACACACAATCCGTAGTTCATGAAATTTTTCCCACCTGAGAGAGTCTCTTTTTGGCATTCCGTTGAGTTATCATAATTTCACACCCACCAGGCCCCTTTCGTAAACAAAGCGCGTAGGAAGAGAGTCCATTTTTGGCATTCTTTCGAGTTATCATATTTTCACACTCACCAAGCCCCTTTAGTAAACAAAGCGTGAAGGAAGAGAGAGTCTATTTTGGCATTCTTTCGAGTTATCATACTTTCACACCCACCAGGCGCCTTTAGTAAACAATGGCGTCTTTCGAGTTATAATACTTTCACACCCACCAGGCGCCTTTAGTAAACAATGCGTGTAGGGAGACATCTTTTCGCGGAAGAAGGCGTGCATTCCTCTCCTTAGCTTCCTAAATAATGCTGAGAAATCTTGGTCCACGCACGCCTGTTCTAATTTTATCCACTACAAGGTGAAGGCTTTTAAAAGATACCGTAACACGTAGAAATTTACCTGATGTTTCTTCTATTTTTATGTCTTTTTTTCCGGGTTTTGAATTGTACAGTCGAGGACAAAAGTTTGGTTAATAGTTCTCCGAGTTTTCCTTCTCATTTTCCGGTTTCCAAATTGTACAGTCGAGGGCAAAAGTTTGGTTGATATGGCCCCTTCTTCTAACTCACACTTTCCTCTGTTGGCTAATATTCCTAAGTAAAGTATTAGGAATTCAAGACTTTCTATTTTTTGAACTTCTCTCATTGTTTGTCTGTTCAGTCCTATGGTGTGGTGCTGGAGAGGGGCGCCTTCACGTGGTGGCACTGATATAACCGGGCGGCTCCACTGCCCGGTTATGCAAACGCCACTCATCACCCTCCCTATCCCCCGAAAGGAGGATGGTGGATTGCAAGAAAAGCAGAATCAGTCTCCAGCCCACCAGGTTTACGTTTCTGATAAGATAAAAATAAAACAAAAACAAGAGCAACTACTACTACTACTACTACTACTACTACTACAATTACTACTAATACTACCACCACCACCACCACTACCACTATCACTGCTACTACTACTGCTACTACTACTACTACTGCTGCTGCTGCTGCTGCTGCTGCTGCTACTGCTACTACTACTACTACTACTACAACCACCACCACCACCACCACTACCACTACTACTACTACCACCACCACCACCACCACCACTATCACTACCACTACTACTACTACTACTACAACTATAACCACCACCACCACCACCTCCACCACCACAGTTACTACTACTACTACTACTTCCTTCAATTAGTCTCATAATAATCACTCCACTAATTACAGACTGGTCCAGAAGCCTTAGCCTACTTTGGGCACGTCCATCCATTTCACCCAACACCCCAAAGTTTGAGTAATTCCTTCTGACACATAGAGAGCGAAGGAGGAGTTAACTGGGGCAGAGATGAGTGGCAGCTGAGAGAGAGAGAGAGAGAGAGAGAGAGAGAGAGAGAGAGAGAGAGAGAGGATAATAGTAGCAGAGGAAATAAGAGAGAGAGGGGGTGATAACAGAGCAGAGGAAATGAGAGAGAGAGAGAGAGAAAGAAAGAGAGAGAGAGAGAGAGAGAGAGAGAGAGAGAGAGAGAGAATTGATAGTAGATAAGGAGATAATATAGCAGGAAATAACTCTCTCTCTTTCTCTCTCTCTCTCTCTCTCTCTCATAAGGTAACCAAACTTGACACAATACTCTAAGTGCGGTCGTACTACTGAAAATAAACCAGATGAAGGCGATATTTTCCGATTTAGATTCCAGTGCACTACCCATGAATCCAGTTAAAGTTTGCTAGCTTTCTTCACAGCCTCCCTAAAGTATTTGTGTGGTTTAAGATCTTTGTTATAATAATTCCTAAGTATTTTTCAGAGCTTACAATATCAAACTGAGTATTATTTTGAGTGTAAGTAACCTAAATTCATTTCTACTTCCAATGTTTATGTTAAAATCCTTCCATGTTTCGATCCAATTAAGCAGACAGTCTCGGTCATTCTGAATTTATATGTCTTCTCTGTTTTCAATTTTCGTATCATCAGCTTATTTTGATATTTTACAGATTTACCATTTGTTACTATCATTTATGGATCAAATAAATAAATCCCCTAATGAGAGGTGTTACGAGGCTCTTATGACACCTGGAATACGTCTTGCATTCATCGACCTGCTTACCTGTCTCTCTGTCTATTTACGTGTCTGTCTTTCTGTCTACCTGTCTGCCTGTCTACTGGTCTATCTATCTGTCTACCTGTCTGTCCTGTCTGTCTATCTGTCTGTCTGTCTACTTCTCTATCTGTCTACATGTCTATCTATCTACCTGTCTGTCTTTCTGTCCACCTGTCTGCTTATTTACCTGTCTGCCTGTCTACACTATCTGTCTACCTGTCTGTCCATTGTCTAACTTGGACGACCCTGCCTACCTGTCTGTCTGTGTGTCTGTTCTGTCTGTCTGTCTGTCTCCGAATCTGTCTACCACTCTACCGAACTACCTACCAACTTCTCGGCTTAATTGCATACCTGTCTGTTTTCCTATCTACTTACCTACCAACCAGAGCAGGGCAAGGCAGGGCAGGGCAGGGCAAGGCAGGGCAGGACAGGACAAGGTACGATAGCAGGGCATGGCAGGGCAAAATAGGGTAGTTCAAGGCAAGGTAGGGCAGGGCAAGGCAGGACAGAATAGGGTAGCACAGGGGAAGGCAGGGCAGGGCAGGGCAGGGCAAGGCAGGGCTCTACTGATGTTCTGGGCTAATAAAGGAGGCTCCCAGGTCAGGTAATTATTAATCATTAGTTTGGCAGGACTCATTAGCCTCTGACCTAGTTGCGAGGCACTATGAAGGACGTGATGAAGCGGGGGTTTGGTACGCTGCATTGGTTTATTGTTATTATTATTATTATTATTATTATTATTATCATTATTAGTATTAGTATGAGTATTATTATGTGTTGTTATTGTTTTGTTGTTGTTGTCGTTGTTATTATTATTATTATTATTATTATTATTATTATTATTATTTTCATTATTAATATTATTATAATTTTAATTTTTATTATTATTTTTATTATTGTTGTTATTATTGTTATTGTTATTATTATTATTATTATTATTATTATTATTAGTGTTGTCGTTGCTATTGTTGCTGTTATTATTATTATTATTATTATTATTATTTATATTATTATTATTATTATTATTATTATCATTATTGACCAAAGGGAAAATATAAAAAACAGGGGTGTTAATGTCAAAAGATCATTAACCATAAAAAAGCCGCTAAAAACAAAAGTAATTGTAAATGGACTTTTGACCTCATGGAAAATATTGAAAGACTAGATGTGCATACTCTTTTCACTCTAACTTGGCCTAAAATCAGCATGTCTTCGTCTTGAGCACTTAGTAGTAGTATTGATGGCAGAGTAAGGTACTAGTCACGAAGAAGTGCTGCGCAAAGACTCTGGAGCCATAGCATTACATTTTTCTGCCAATGAACATGGTGAAATAAGCTGTAAAAGGACGAAAATCTGTGCCAAGTTGAGATGAACGAACTGTAGTGGTACTAACAGTAGTTTGAAACCCTAGGCTCATCTGAACGTGAACCCAGTGGACTGCAGGCTGAGTATTCCCCTCTACGATTGTCCACCATCCTCTTTTTTTTGGGGGGGAAGTAGGGAAGAGACTGGGGTGTGTTTGTACTATCAGGCAGCTCCACCGACGGCCATATCAGTGCCACCACGTGAAGGCGCCCCTCTCCAGCACCACGTAGATAATTATGTAGGAGGATAAATCGATCAGTTACTGGTGTGACGGAAATATCTGTGTACCCTCCTGCTAGGGCGCGGAGAGGACTAGGGCCCGGCGTGTGTGCTGATGAATATTGAATGGACAAACTACTCCATCTCAACCCCCTGTCTCTCTCTCTCTCTCTCTCTCTCTCTAGACGTCTCTTTGCTCCACTCTCATCTCCGTCTTTCTCAACACTCGTTTTTGCTCACGCTTATTTTAACGTGAAAATCCTCAGCCTAACCTTTCCTCCCCCTCTCTCTTTCAGCCTTTTTCCTTTCTTCTTCCTGTTTTCCTGTTTTTCTTGCTTGTTTATCTGATTCTTCCGTGTTTTCCTTATTCCTTTGTTTATTTTTCTTTTTTTCATTGTTTATTTCCTCATTTTCCTTGTTTATTTTCTCGTTTCCCTTGTTTATTTTCCTATTTTCCTTGTTTATTTTCCTATTTTTCTTGTTTATTTTCATATTTTCCTTGTTTATTTTCCCATTTTCCTTGTTTATTTTCATATTTTCCTTGTTTATTTTCCTATTGTTTTGTGTATTTTTTGTCTTCCTTGTTTATTTTCCTATTTTCCTTGTTTATTTTCTCGTTTTCCTTGTTTATGTTCATATTTTCCTTGTTTATTTTCCTATTTTCCTTGTTTATTTTCCTATTGCCTTTGTTTAATTTCCCATTTTCCTTGTTTATTTTCTTATTGTTTTGTGTATTTTTTGTCTTCCTTGTTTATTTTCCTTTTTTTTCCTGTTTTCTTTGTTTATCTTCCCTTTGTCCTTGTATATTTTCCCATTTTCCTTGTTTATTTTCCTGTTGTCCTTGCTTATTTTCCTGTCTTGTTTATTTTCCGGTCTTCCTTGCCTGTTTTCCTGTCTTGCTTGCCTGTTTTCTTGTCTTTCTTGCCTGATTTCTTGCCTCTTGTTTATTTTCCTATTTTCCTTGTTTATTTTCCTATTTTCTTGCTTGTTTTCATGCAATTCTTGTTTATTTTCTTATTTTTCTTGTTTATATTCCTGTCTTCCTTGTTTGTTTGTCTTTCATGTTCATTTTTCTGTCTTTCTTGCCCATTTTTCTCTTTTCCTTCCTTGTTTTCCTATGTTTCATCCCAGCCTCAAATGAAACGTGAACCCTGTGTACTGCAGGCTTAAACTACCCTACCCCTACAGTCCCCCATCCTCCTTTCGGGGGATAGGGAAGTAGTTGAAGGACGTTTACATAACCAGGAAGTTGAGTTACCTGGTTTTATCATTGCCACCACCTGGAGGCGTCCCTCTGTGTGTGTGTGTGTGTGTGTGTGTGTGTGTGTGTGTGTGTGTGTGTGTGTGTGTGTGTGTGTGTACTCTTCATGGGTGTTACTTCAGCTCATCTCTCTCTCTCTCTCTCTCTCTCTCTCTCTCTCTCTCTCTTCTCTCTCTCTCTCTCTTTCTCTCTCTCTCTCTCTCTGCATAAGCGTGTTGCACCTCACCTTCAATTTACATACAAACCCCAGTGTTGCCGGGGCTTAACCCCCTCCCTTCTCTCTCTCTCTCTCTCTCTCTCTCTCTCTCTCTCTCTCTCTCTCTCTCTCTCTCTCTCTCTCTCTAACACACACACACACACACACACACACACACACACACACACACACACACACACAAACTTGGCACAGAGCTGAAAATCGTGACATAACACTTGAAACAAACAAACAGGAAGAAATAGAAGACCGAGGCCGAGATAGAGACCGAGGACCACGAGCTACACCTTGAGGATGACCTAGATACGCTACTTCCTTGCACTGGTCTGGCAATTGCACCGGTCTTGCAAAATTGAAGGATTGCAGTGGGCCATTTCTCACAGGTAAGAGGCTGAGGTTGCACGGTGTGGCTTGAGAGACAATGCCAGGGATGAATATTGGGCGAGAGAGACAGACAGACACACAGACACACAGACACAGACACACAGACAGAAAGAGAGAGAGAGAGTGAGAGAGAGAGACCCACCAATGAAAAGGAAGTTTAAAAATATAAATAATACTCCTTAACCCCATTAACACGACCGATTTATTTTTTTCACATTTATCACCCTACCTTCAGACGATTTTCTTCAGCTTAATGAGGGTCCTGGGCTGTCAGGGGATTGACGTTGGCTGCCTCTAACCCCTCCAGTTCAATAAAAATCCCACTTAAGGCAAAATCATCCGTGGGGCAGCAAGGATAATACTGCATAAACAAGATGGTCCTTTGAGTGTTTAATTACGTGTTAGGGGGACGGCTCAGGCTGCTGGTGTGGGCGTGGGTGTGGCAGTGGGTGTAGAATTTATGGCGTGGGGTAAATATCGATCACAGAGCCGTTCACGCAAAACACAAGAAATTATCGTCAAGAAGAGAAAAGTTACAATTATCGAGCACCCTTATAAGACGTCCTCAGGGTGAAGAGGTCAAACACACCCGGAAGTAGGCCTACCCGGATTCACAAAAGTCACTCAACCCCCTCCCCCTTCATCTCCCGAAAAGATGATGGTAGCGAACTGCAGCATAAGTGACCTGCATAAGTGACCTGCATAAGTGACCTACATAAGTGACATGCATAAGTGACCTACATACTGTAAGTGGCCCGCATAAGTGACATACATAAGTGACATGCATAAGTGACCTGCGTAAGTGAACTGCATAAGTGACCTGCATAAGTGACCTGGATTAGTGACCCGCATAAGTGACTTGCATAAGTGACCTGCATAAGTGACCCGCATAAGTGACCCGCTTAAGTGACCCGCATAAGTGACCCGCTTAAGTGACCCGCATAAGTGACCTACATAAGTGGCCCGCATAAGTGACATGCATAAGTGATCTGCATAAGTGACCTGCAGCATAAGTGACCTACATAAGTGACCTGCATAAGTGACCTGCAGCATAAGTGACCTGCATAAGTGACCTGGATAAGTGACCCGCATAAATGACATACATAAGTGACCTACATAAGTGACCTGCAGTCCACTGGGTTCACGTTAAGATGAGCCTGGGTTTCCAAATAATTACTATGCTGCCTCCCTATAGCACTTTTCTTGTCTCTCCATTGTGCGAAGTTGGAGGTTTTGATGATGATGATGACGATGATGTTGATAATAATGATAATAGTAATAATAATAATGATGATGATGATGACGATGATGTTGATAATAATGATAATAGTAATAATGATAATGATGATGATGATGATGATGACGACGATGACGTTGCTAATGATGATAATGATGATAATGATGAAGATGACGATGGTTAAAGTTAGTTTTGAAAATGATAATGATGATGATGAAGTTAATGAAGATAATGATAGCGATGATGATGATGATGATGATGATGGTAATGGTGATGATGATGATGGGTAAGCTTTCTAAGGCCAGGTGGGAGCGGTAATGAAGCTGTCGAGGTGAGCTTTACGCACTGCCTGCTTCCCTCTCGTCAGCCCAGTGGAGAGAGAAAGAGAGAGAGAGAGAGAGAGAGAGAGATGAAGGATTGATAGAACAGATTTGGATAGACAAATATTGATAGAAAGATAGATAGATACCATGTTGATATGAAGAGAGAGAGAGAGAGAGAGAGAGAGAGAGAGAGAGAGAGAGAGAGAGAGAGAGAGAGAGAGAGGCGGTAGAGCAGTGAGATTAAAAGCCTGAATGAGGGGAAGGTGTGTGTGTGT
Source organism: Coenobita brevimanus (assembly GCF_032717465.1). Lineage (NCBI taxonomy): Eukaryota > Metazoa > Arthropoda > Malacostraca > Decapoda > Coenobitidae > Coenobita > Coenobita brevimanus. The sequence continues at coordinate 2,413,793 of NC_136992.1, read as the reverse complement.
GTGTGTGTGTGTGTGTGTGTGTGTGTGTGTGCTAGAAAGAGGACGTCTGACTGAATGTGTTTATGATCAAAAGAGCTGAATGAGAGAGAGAGAGAGAGAGAGAGAGAGAGAGAGGAAGGAGGGAGGGAGAGATAATACTAATGGAATCACAAATCGGCGCATTTAAGTATGATATTTAGAGATGAATCCACAGTGCGTTTGACATTTAGACCTGACCATAGGTAGTTATATACATACATACATGCATATATATATATATATATATATATATATATATATATATATATATATATAAATATATATATATATATATATATATATATATATATATATTTATTTATTTATTTATTCATTTATTTATTGCACTATCTGATGTGAAACATTAATAAATGGAAATGATGATGATGATGATGATGGTCATGATGAAACACACACACACACACACACACACACACACACACACACACACACACACACACACACACACACACACACACACACACACACACTCCCCAACCCCACACACACACACTCCCCCCCCACACACACACACTCCTCCACCCCACACACACACACACACACACACACTCCCCCCCCCACACACACACCCCTCCCCACCCACACCCCTCCCCTGCACACACACATCACCATCGTCTGCTGTCAAAGTCCAGGCCAATGAATAATGCAGAGTCGCTTAGAAACTTACCGAGAGAGCCAGAGCAAAGAGCTACAGGGAGGACAGTCATATAACACGAACTTTACACCGCCAATCAAAGGGTCTCGGGTTCGAAACTCACCGGGGGAAGTTTGGAATTTACGTATATTTGGCCGGAAAGTTGAGGCTTATAATTAAACTTCTGGGGCCTGCCTCGGTGCCACTCCTGTCTCCTGCTGGGGAATCATTATTAAAACTGAGTACACAAAGGTCGTGTGTGTGTGTGTGTGTGTGTGTGTGTGTGTGTAAACTTCTGGGGTCTGTCTCGGTGCCAATCCTGTCTTCTGCTGGGGAATCATTATTAAAACTGAGTATACAAAGGTCGTGTGTGTGTGTGTGTGTGTGTGTGTGTGTGTGTGGATAGGACCCCGGTTTGGTGGTGGAGGGGGACGCCTTCTCGTGATGGCACTGATATAACCTAGCGGATCCACTGCCCGGTTATACACACGTCCCTCAACTCCCTCAGTGTCGTCAAAATATTGGTGATGAAGAGGAATGCCTTCACGTGGTGGCACTGATATAACCGAGCGGATCCACTGCCCGGTTATACAAACGTCCCTCAACTCCCTCCCAGTCCCCAGAAGATTATTGATGGACTGCAAGAATAGGAAAACTTCAGCCTTCAGTCCACAGAGGTTTGTGGACTGCAGGAGAGGGACAACTTCAGCCTGCAGTCCACGGGGTTCAAGAAGAGCTAAGCCTATGACCACCACAACACCCTCTAGTTTTGACGAAGATTTCTGAAACATAGTGATGAAAATAGAGGAATATTTTACGATATTAGAAATGTGTATGCGAAATGTTGACGAGACCTATATATATATATTTTTTCTTTTTTCTTTTTTCTCTATGGCGAGCGCGGGTGTCATTAAAATTTGTCCATAGTGTGTAAGGATTGGTTGAATTATTTTTGTGTGTAATAAGGGAGGTTATATTTGTTGGTAAGATTTAGAGTATGTAAGGGACGTGGTAAATAGGGATGATGCTGTATTTGACGTGTGTGTGTGTGTGTGTGTGTGTGTGTGTGTGTGTGTGTGTGTGTGTGTGTGTGTGTGTCCTAAGAAAGTGTCATCTGAGAGGTCAAGAAAGGTGTCATGCCCAAAGGCTTCTTGTTCTGAAAGGGCTCTATGACCTCTCTCACCCATCTACACACACACACACACACACACACACACACACACACACACACTTCCCTTTATTCAGGCTTTTTATCTCACTCCTGTACCTTCTTCTCTCTCTCTCTCTCTCTCTCTCTCTCTCTCTCAGCATATTCATGGAGGAAGGAGAGTGAGGGAAGGGGGGGGAGGGGAGGGGAAGCAAGAAAAGAGAGAGGGGAGGTAAAAGAGAGAGAATGTGAGGTAACGAGAGGGGAGGAGAGGGAGGGACGAGTGAGAGGGGGTGAAGAAGGCATGGGAATGGAAGGGGGAAGAAGGGAGGGGATGGAGAAGTAGGGGGAGCTGATTGTAAGGGAGGGGAGAGAAGGGAAGGAAAGGGAGAGTGGGGAGAGGGGATGGGAGAATGAGGGGAGAGCAGTATGGGAGGCAGGGTGAGAAATAGAACGAGAAGAAGGGAGGAAAAAGAAGGGGAATTGAGAGGGAGCTGACAGAGTGAGAGAAGAGTACATTAAGGGAGAAGGGAGGACAGGGAAGGCAAGGGGAGGGGAGAGGACGGGAGAAAAAGGGAATGAAGAGAGCATGGGAGGAGGGGTGGAAAGGGGGAAGAAAGGAGAGGAGGGGAGGAGGGGAAGACAGAAGGAGGATAAACAGAGACAAAGAGTGAGTGGGAGTGGGGATGAAGAGGGGTAATGAGTGAGGGGAAGTGGGGAAAATGCATCAACCCCCACAACCCTTCCCCTCCCCTCCCCTCCCAGGCACCTTGGACCCTCCCCTCATCACCACCTTGTCATTACACCTGCACGTCTTAAGAAATTTCCGTTCACATCTTAGTTACGATGTTTGTGGGCTTAGGAGACTCAGGGGTGCGTCTACCTGTGCATTTTTAGGAAGCTTAATACTTCACACACACACACACACACACACACACACACACACACACACACACACACACACACACACACACACAAACAGAATTATATTATAGCAAAAAGTACATTGTCTCACACACACACACACACACACACACACACACAAACAGAATTATATTATAGCAAAAAGTACATAGACACACACACACACACACACACACACACACACACACACACACACACACACACACACAAACAGAATTATATTATAGCAAAAAGTACATTGTCTCACACACACACACACACACACACACACACAAACAGAATTATATTATAGCAAAAAGTACATTGTCTCACACACACACACACACACACACACACACACACACACACACACACACACACACAAACAGAATTATATTATAGCAAAAAGTACATTGTCACACACACACACACACACACACACACACACACACACACACACACACACACACACACACACACACACACAAACAGAATTATATTATAGCAAAAAGTACATTGTCTCACACACACACACACACACACACACACACACACACACACAAACACACTAAGAGTCTAGCAAAAAGTACATAGTCACACACACACACACACACACACACACACACACAAACACACACACACACACACACAAACAGAATTATATTATAGCAAAAAGTACATTGTCACACACACACACACACACACACACACACACACACACACACACACACACACACACACACACACAAACAGAATTATATTATAGCAAAAAGTACATTGTCTCACACACACACACACACACACACACACACACACACAAACAGAATTATATTATAGCAAAAAGTACATTGTCACACACACACACACACACACACACACACACACACACACACACACACACACACACACACACACAGAATTACATTATAGCAAAAAGTACATTGTCACACACACACACACACACACACACACACACACACACACACACACACAGCGACAACAGCCCATCTCTCGTCTAATTAGCATTCCCGTAGAGAAAATTAAGGAAAAAAAATTACCCCAAACAAAATGCAGCTACCCAATTCACTTCCCCCATGGACTGTGAGAAAAAAAAAAAAAAAAAAGAGAGAGAGAGAGAAAGGAAAAGAAGAAAGGAGCTTGAAAAAGGAGAAAGAAAAAAGAAAGCAAAAAAGGAGAAAAGAAAAAAGAAAATGGAAAAAGGAAGAAAAAAAAGGAAAAAAGAAAAAAGAAAAAAGAAAGTAGGCAAAGAAAAAGGAAAAAGGAAAAGAAAAAGAAAATGAAAAAGAAAAAGAAAAAAACTCGAATTGCTTTGCCTGAGTGAGATTTTGACAGCGATGGATTTTTTCTGTCGTTTTTTTCGTTTTTTTTCGATTTCCTTCCTCATGGGTTTTGACAAGTGCTGTAAGCCAGAGTGACGGGAAAGAGTGTGAATTTCCACTGGACTATGTGTGGGTGTGGATGTGGGTGTGGGTGTGTGTGTGTGGGTGTGGGTGGGTGGGTGTTTTTTGTGTTTGTGTATGTGACTATATATATTTTTGGTAATAACCTTCCCTGTGCATGTGTTGAGTGTGTGTGTGTGTGTGTGTGTGTGTGTGTGTGTGTGTGTGTGTGTGTGTGTGTGTGTGTGTGTGTGTGTGTGTGTGTTGTGTGTGCGTGTGTGTGTGTGTGTGTGTGTGATGATATATATTTTTTTATTGTAATACCTTTCCCTGTGTATGTACTGAGTGTGTGTGTGTGTGTGTGTGTGTGTGTGTGTGTGTGTGTGTGTGTGTGTGTGTGTGTGTGTGTGTGTGTGTGAAATCGATTTACAACTCTCAACTCTGCACGAACGTGGACTATTTTTGTTTTAATACCATTGCGTGTGTGTGTGTGTGTGTGTGTGTGTGTGTGTGTGTGTGTGTGTGTGTGTGTGTGTGTGTGTGTGTGTGTGTGTGTGTGTGTGAAATCGATTTACAACTCTCAACTCAGCACGAACGTGGACTATTTTTGTTTTAATACCATTGCGTGTGTGTGTGTGTGTGTGTGTGTGTGTGTGTGTGTGTGTGTGTGTGTGTGTGTGTGTGTGTGTGTGTGTGTGTGTGTGTGATATCGATTTACAACTTGGACAGAACCCCACCAAAAATAAACTCCTTTACCCCTCCAATATCATGACTTTATTTTACTATTGCTTTCTACAGACGATTTTATTCAGCTCACGGGGACATCCGGTAGTAAAGAAGGGGTAATAAAGGTTGTATATCATCCCTATCGACCGAAAGAAAATCTCCTAATCTCGGTAAAATTATCTTAAAATAGTAAGCATAAAATAACAACAGGAAAGCGTACTCAGAGGATGCAAGACCCGCGCCCTTCACATGGTCTAAGGGTCGAATATTTGACTCTGCCTTGTGACCTTGACCTTGGGCCAATTGCTCTCAAAATCAAGTCACTTTATTCTTGCCTGACCCTCAGCCTTTCCACCAAGTTTGGTCCCAATCAGGTCAAAGCTTTTTCTGATATTTTTAACACAAACACAAGGGTATTACTTTAACTTTGCCCTCTGACCATGACCTTTGATTGCTTCTTCTCAAAATCAAGGAACTTTATTCTTGCCTGACCGTCAACACTTCCACCAAGTTCTCTTTAAGTCGGATAAAAATTAATAAAGTCTGTATTGCTCTACTAGACTTTGACCTTACTCTGTGGCATTGATTTTTGACCTATTGTTCTAGAAAAAGAAAATTGGTTTACTCCTTGGCTGACTACTAACATTTCCGCCAAGTTTGACGAAAAATGGATAAAAACAACTTGAATTATAATCACACACACACACACACACACACACACACACACACACACACACGCCGATCAAAACAGAACAGCAACTCTCACTTCGCCAGCGCGGGTACAAAAAAAAAAGCCACCAGATTGAAAGTGTTGAGAAAAAGGTAACAGGGAGCCTCCGAAGTCCACGAGAATATGGTTCCGCGCAGCACCCTTTTGGCACTTCTTATTTTTTTTTTTTTTTTTTTTTTTTTTTGACCCGGAGTTCCAGTTGGGTTCCCGGGGTCACGCAACACGACAGGTCACTTTCCCTCACGTGACTATTAACATGCGACCTGGATGCTCATTTGGAAGGTCATTTCTCTTTTATTTCTGAGAGAGAGAGAGAGAGAGAGGGGGGGAACTGATTAAAGAAGAGATATGAGCAGAGAGAGAGAGAGAGAGAGAGAGAGGGGGGGGGAGAGAGAGATGAACTGATTATAGAAGAGATATGGGCAGAGAGAGAGAGAGAGAGAGAGAGAGAGAGAGAGAGAGAGAGAGAGAGAGAGAGAGAGAGAGAGAGAGATGAACTGATTATAGAAGAGAGAGAGAGAGAGAGAGAGAGAGAGAGAGAGAGAGAGGAACATATTAACAGAAGAGATATGGACAGATAGATGTTAATGGATGGAAAGATAGGTAGATACTGTGTTGATGAGTAAACAGGTAGGCAGGTAGGTAGGTAGGTAGAGAGAGAGAGAGAGAGAGAGAGACCTCGACTAATACCATCATGTCAGTCCGAGATTAGTCACAACATATATTAATTTCGGATGGTGAGGATTAGTGCCCAAAAGGTAACGGGTGAAGGTGTATGGATCCGAGAAAGACTGCAGGGCCTCAGGTAACGGGCTTTCAAATCTATGTCCAGAATCCATATCTTTGAGGGTTACTGATTGACCTGAGTTAACCCCTTCAACCCTAACACCTCTTCCTTAGCGATTTATTCTTGGATATGGCTGGTTAGTATCATTTTTGTACATCATTCTTGCAGAGTATGGCGATATTGGAAGGATTTATGTAGCACGGAAGAGGACAGTGAGGTGTAATAAGCATAATAAATCGCTTAAGGAAAGGTGTTAGGGAGCTTTAAACGACAATAATACGGGCGTAATTTCAGTCTCATAAACTCCCTCAGCTGAATAAAATCGTCTGGCGTCAGTACGAATAAATTACTAGACTAATCCCGGCCATGAGGGGGTTAAGAATTCGTGGCTTAACCCTTTACCGCACACCAGCTTGGCGTAGTGCATAAATAGCAGGTTGGAAGGCGTTGAGAGTAAAGTTAATGAGTGTGGATGATGGGACGCAGGTGTTGCACGGCCGTCTAATTAGCCTTCTTGTCGTATCTCACCTGCCTTCATGTTCCCCATCAGCTTACACCTGCCCCCCCTACCTCCCCTCTCCTTCCCCCACCCCCCTCCTTCTCCCTCCCCTCCTCCTCTTTCTCCCATCCTCTCCCCTCCCCCCTGCCTCCTCCTCTTTACCACTCCTTCACTTGACTTTTTTTTCCTTTTATTTTTCGCGTTCTTCCTTTTTCTTTCCTTTTACTTGCTGTCCTTTCATATACCTGCCTCCTCCTCCTCCTCCTCCTCCTCCTCCTCCTCCTCCTCCTCGTGACTCTTTCCCCTCACCCTCACCTGACTTCCCTTTCCCCTTTCTTTCCCTCTTATCTCACCTGCCTTCATGTTTACTATTAGCATACACCTGAACTCCCCTCTCCTCCACTTCCCTGCTCTCCTCCCCTCTCCTCCTTATCCCCCCCCTCTCCTCCCTACCCCTCCCCACCTATCCCCCCTCCTCTTCTTTCTCCTCCTCTTACACCTACCATCCTTTCTCTCTGTGCTTTCTCTCTACCACTCTTGTACTTCTCTCCTTCCTCCTTTTTCCTTATTACTTTTGTAGTCTTCATTTATATTTGCTTTCTCTTGCCGTCCTTTCATATGCCTACTTTCATCTCTCGCCTCATCATCCCCTGCCCCCTCTTCCTCCTCCTTCTCCTCCTCCTCCTATGTTGCCTCTTCCTCTTCCTTTTTTTTCCTCCCTTTCACTACCCACCATTTCTTTTTCTTTCGTTACCCCTTTCTTGTTTTCCAATATTTCACCTTCCTTCATCTTGACCATTAGCGTTTAACTCCCCCTCTCCCGTCTTCCTCCTCCTCTTCCTTTTCTTCTTCCTCTTCCTCCTCCTCTTCCTTTTCTTCTTCCTCTTCCTCCTCCTCCTCCTCCTCCTACCTCTGCTCCCCCTACTTCTGCCTTCACTTTGACATCCTTTTTTTCCTGCCTTCCCTTCCTGTCTCTCCCTTCTCTCCCTGTATCTCCCTCCTCCTCTTCCTCTGTCTATCTCTTCCCTCTCCTCTTCCCCTGTCTGTCTCTCCCCCTTCCTCCTCCTCTATCTCTGACCTCTCCTCTTCCTCAGCCTATCTCTCCCCTCTCCTCTTCCCCTCTTTATCTCTCCTCTCTCCTCTTCCTCTCTCTATCTCTCCCCTCTCTTCTTCCTCTGCCTCCTTTCCTCTTCCCATGCTTTCTTTCCTCATTCCCTCTTCCTCTTCTTTTCTCTTCCCTCCTTCATCCCATCCTCTCCTCCTTCCTTCATGTCCTCTCTTCCCTTCCCCAGTTCACTACCTTCCCTCCCTCTTCCTTCTCTCTTCTTCTGTCTCCCTTCCCTCCTTCGTAGAGAGCAAGAGAGAGAGAGAGAGAGAGGGGGAAGAAGAGAGAGAGAAAGAGGGGGGGGAAAGGGAGGAGAGAGAGAGATAAACAGACAGACAGACGGACAGAGAGAGAAAGAAACAGAGCAAGAGATTAAGAAAGAAAGTGAGAGAGTGAGAGAGCGGGCCGTCTCAGCATCATACATAAGATTTAACCACTTCCAGATGGGTCGTTTGGAGTTCGATTTGCCCTGCGTGGAAAGACCCAGTTATTTCTCTCTCTCTCTCTCTCTCTCTCTCTCTCTCTCTCTCTCTCTCTCTCTCTCTCTCTCTTTTAAGACAGTTTCCCCTCCTGCTTTTCACTTCCTTTCTTTCTCTTCCATGTCAAATATGAGGAACAGTTAAAACAAATCTCTTCCTTCTTCCTGCTACACCTTCCCTCTCTCCCCTACTCCTCCCCATCTCCCTCCCCTCCCTCTCCCTTCCCCTCCCCCTTACTACCTCTTTCACCCCTACCTTTCCCTCCTCAACTTCATTTCCATAACCCCTCCCTCCTTTCACATTTCGCTTCCGGTCACTCCCTTCCCTCTCACTCTCCTTTCTCCTCCCCCTCCCCTTCCCCCTTCCACTTGCTTCACCCTTCCCTTTTCCTCCCTCTTCACACTCCTCCTCCGCTTCTTCCCTTTCCTCTCACTTCCCTCCTCCTCCCTCCTCCTCTTCCCTCATTCCACTCCTCTCACATCCCTTCCTCCTCCCCTCACATCCCTTCCTCCTCCCCTCACTACCATTCCACTGACTCATTCCTCCTTCTCCCTCCTTCTTTTCCTCCTCCTTCCTTCCTTTTCCCTCCCCATCTCTCCCCCATTCTCCCCTCTTTCCCTCCTACTCACTCCTCCCTCCCCTTCCTTTCTTTCCTCCCTCCATCCCTTCCTACAACCCATTCCCTCCCTTCCACACTCCCTGTTCCCCTCCCTTCCTTCCTCCCTTCCTCACTCCCAGTTTCCCTCCCTTCCTCCCTCCCTTCCTCACTCCCAGTTTCCCTCCCTTCCTTCCTCCCTTCCTCACTCCCAGTTTCCCTCCCTTCCTTCCTCTCTTCCTCACTCCCAGTTTCCCTCCCTTCCTCCCTCCCTTCCTCACTCCCAGTTTCCCTCCCTTCCTTCCTCCCTTCCTCACTCCCAGTTTCCTTCCCTTCCTCCCTCCCTTCCTCACTCCCAGTTTCCCTCCCTTCCTTCCTCCCTTCCTCACTCCCAGTTTCCCTCCCTTCCTTCCTCCCTTCCACACTCCCTGTTTCCCTCCCTTCCTTCCTCCCTTCCACACTCCCTGTTTCCCTCCCTTCCTTCCTCCCTCCCTCCCTCCCTCCTTTCCTACCCATTCTCTTCCTCCTTCCTCCCCTTCGTTATCTCCCGCTCCCCATCACTCCCCAACCCTCCTCCCCCACATTCCATTTCCTCTCATTTCCCTTCTCTCTCTCTCTCTCTCTCTCTCTCTCTCTCTCTCTCTCTAAGTACCCTATTGTCCTTACACTTTTGCTCGAACTGTGACCTTCACCCCTGGTCGAGAGGGGGAGAGAGAGAGAGAGAGAGAGAGAGAGAGGGAGAGAGAGAGAGACTGGAAAATGGTTTCTCTCTTCACTAAAATGACTCACTATATATTTCGCTGTCACTACCTCCAGACAGATAGATAGATAGATAGGCAGATAGTTAGATGGATGGGTGCATGGATGTATAGATAGATACTGTAGGCAGATAGGTCGATAGATAGATAGGTAGATGGACATAGATACATAGACAGAGAGATAGATAGATAAATGAATAGACATAATTAGCTCAAGTTAAAAAAACGCTTAAAAAAAATCGAAATATTTCCAACACGCACGTTTAAGTTCCGCTAAATTTAACAGAAAAAAAAAATATTGAACACAGAAATTAATAAAGACAAAAATAAAAAGAAATACAAGTAATGAGTAAACACTAAGCTATATATGTATCAAATCCATCCATCCATCCATCCAGCCATCCATCCATCCATCCATCCATCCATCCATCCATCCATCCATCCATCCAGCCATCCATCCATCCATCCAGCCATCCAGCCATCCATCCATCCAGCCATCCATCCATCCGTCCATCCATCCATCCATCCATCCATCCATCCAGCCATCCATCCATCCATCCAGCCATCATCCAATCCTACGTTGCCCCCATGAGGAGCGTAGGAGCCCGGGGCTAGGCAGTTGGTCCTGACATTTAAGATGAGAGTGACCAGCCTCACTCATCCCTGAGTGGCATTACGTGAGCAATCAACCCCAACCACCCCTTGGATATAAACCTTCACCGGCTCAATCCGATTGGAGCACAATAGTTACCCACTAAACCACCAGGCGCCAAAATTTGGTCATATGGTTACCACCCAGCGTAGTAAATAGTTTCCTGGTGTACAGGAAACCATTTGGCTTGTCACTCAGTGTTGAGTCACCCATAGGCAGAAGAAAGAGGAAAGAATGAAGGAAAGAAAGACAGAAGAGGGAGTGTAAAGTCACCCGCAGGCAGAAGGACGAGGAAAGAATGAAGGAAAGAAAGATAGAAGATGGAAGGAAAAAAGGATACATATATATATATATATATATATATATATATATATATATATATATATATATATATATATATATATAAAATCAAATTTCGAGACATTCCCAGCATCCTCCCTTAAGATCCGCCAACCAGTGAATGAAATAAAAAAAAATTCAATATACTACTTGAACGAGGAAGTTAGTAAGGATGAAAATAAAAAGATATAGATAAGTTAACGTACAGATTAAGCTCATATTTTAAAACAATCTAAATTCAAAACATTTATAGCGTTCAAATTCCGCCAGACTCGAGTGCACTGGGGCGGAGCTACAGTGGCGCCATTTTCAAACGTGACGCCTGGATAAACACAAATGAAGCAGCGCAAAACAGACCGCTATCGTCCCCCCATTGAGCTGGCCTGAGTGTGTGTGTGTGTGTGTGTGTGTGTGTGTGTGTGTGTCGTTTTAAAGTGGGTGTGTTTGGGTACTGTGGGTTTGGTTTGATGTGGGTTGATTGTGTGAGTGTGTAGGGGGGATGCATGTGATTCTGTGTGTGTGTGTGTGTGTGTGTGTGTGTGTGTGCCTCGTTTTTTTATGTTTGTAGCCACTTTTCTTGTCTTGTTTTTATTGATTATTTTTTCTCTTTCATATGTTTGTCGGAGGATTGTGTTTTTAATGTGTTTTTTTTGCCTCGTTTTATTGCTCATTGTGATTAACTTTAAATTTATTGATTGCAGTAGAAGTGGCAATTGCAGGCTCATCCGAACGTGAACCCAGTGGACTGCAGGCTAAAACTATCCATCCCCTGCAGTCTTCCATCTTCCTTTCGGGGGATAGGGAGGGAGTTGAGGGACGTTTGCATAACCAGGCAGTGGAGAAACCCGGATATATCGGTGCCATCGCGTGAAGGAGCCTGGTGCGGGATGGCTCAGGCTGCGGGTGTGGGTGTGGGAAGATAAATAAATGCTTCAGGATAAACAGAGCCGTCGCTGGAACACGCAAGAGATCTCTCTCTCTCTCTCTCTCTCTCTCTCTCTCTCTCTCTCTCTCTCTCTCTCTCTCTCTCTCTCTCTATCTATCTGTCTGTCTGTCAACCTCTCTCTCTCTCTCTCTCTCTCTCTCTCTCTCTCTCTCTCTCTCTCTCTCTCTCTCTAATAGTGGGTGCTCCTGTGTCATTTTAGAGGGCTTGATTGAACATGGCTTCCTCTGATCTCCTTGTAGTTAATATTCTTTTGGCTGAGCTTATAGAGAGAATGGGTGATGAGAGACTGACTAGGAGAGCGTATGTGTGTGAGGTGGAGGAGGGGAGGGAGGAGGAGACCGAGGATGAGCTGGATGGCTAGGGTGAAGCGGTATATGAGAAAGAGGGATGTGGGTTGGAGAGAAGGCATCCTGATGGCGGAGGACAGAGAGACTTGGAGATTAAGCTTAGGTCACCTGTTCTTAATTAAGGCATCTGCTTGTTGATAGATAGTCTCCTATAAGCTGAATAAATCGCCTAGCAGCAGGAACCACGGAAGAGAAAAAAATATTGCCGTGTTGCAGTTAATGGAGACACTATACTCTGTTCACTTTAACTATACCATTTTCACTCTAACTTGGCCCAAAACTGCCATCCCTCCACCTTCAGTGCTGATTTAACACTAGAATACTGTGCTAGTCATGAAGAAGTGCTGTGGAAAGGATGTAGAGAAACAGAACTGTCTTTTTCTGCCACTGAGCTATGTGAAATAAGCTGCGAAAGGACGCAAATCTGGGCCAAGTTGAAGTGAAAGGAGTATTGGTATGAAACTGGCATCTCTCCATCTTACCTGCTGACCGATAGCAAGAGATTAGCAGTAGAATTTGGTGCTAGTCATGAAGAAGTGCTATGGAAAGGACGTAGAGAGGTAGTATTGTCTTATTCCGCCACTCAGCAACGGGAAATATGCTACGAGAGGACACAAGCTCAGCCAAGTAAAAATGAATGAATTATTGTACACTTGATCATAATTACTTCATTTGGTAGTAATGTCTGTTTATATCTGTTTATCATTCAGTCCTTTTTGACCCATCAGGAGCGTAGGGACCCCGGGCTAGGCTGCTCAGTTTCGACATTTAAGGTTAGGGTGGCCAGCCTCGCATGTCCCTGAGTGGCATTATGTAAGCTAATCCCCAACCACCCCTCAGATTTAAACCCCCCCCACAGGTCCCATCCTTTTAATGCACCTTAACCCATGAGACCACCTGGCTTCATGTGGTCATATGGCAACCACCAAACGCAGTAAATAATTTCCTGGATTATACTAGACATGTCAGTCAGTGTAGAACTTCATCGAGTGAGTGAATGGCGGCGCTCCCACCTACCACAGGAGCAACAGTAAAATAAAAATATAGTCATCATGGCAGGGAAAGGGCTGGAAAAAGCAAATAGATGCGTTTCAGAATAGATATTGGTGGCGGGATGTGGGTGGAATTCTGACAGAGTTTATGAACATGGCAGCATTCTGTGTGTCGCTATGCAATATCACGCCGGTAAATAAACGCCAGTAAGGGAACGCGCCAAAACCAGTCCGATTATTTACACGTGAAATATTTACAAGCAGATTTGCGCGAATTGTTTGTATGGGCATTCGTACTATGTGGATTCCTACTGCACGGATTCCTACTACACTGATTCCTACTACATGGATTCTAGCTATGCAGATTCCTGCTACACAGATTCCCACTACATAGATTCATACTGTACGGATTCCTACTACACAGATTCCTACGACATGGATTCCTACTACACAGATTCCTACTACATGGATTCCTACTACATGGATTCCTACTACACAGATTCCCACTACATGGATTCCAACTATGCAGATTACGCTTTTTTTGTATATATGGAATTTATATAATGGAATTTTGACACACTGACTATGAACATGAAAGCAATCTGAACACGCAATATAACAGCAGTAAATAAAGACTGAGGAAAGAACGCAGATAACCAGTGTGATTATTTTACACGCAATTTATTTATGCGTTGACTTTGAACACAAGAATTGTTTACCCATGGTTGTATTAAACTCAGATTTCTTTTACACGGATTCTTTTTACGCGGATGTTTTTATGCACGGATTTCTTATATGCTGATTTGTTATACGTGGATTTGTTATACGCTGATTTGTTATACACTGATTTGTGATATGTGGATTTGCTATACACGGATTTGTTATTCGTGGATTTGTTATATGCGGATTTGTTGTATGTGGATTTTTTTATATGCAGATTTACTTATTTGCAGATTATTTATATGTGGATTTTTATATGCGGATTTACTCATACGCAGATTTTTTTATGTACAGATATACTCATTTGCGGATTTACCGATATGATTTCATTTTACATGTGGCTTACTTACTCATTTTTTAAAGCACCGTTTGTTACCGCGGACGAATTTTTTATGTCACTGTGCAATATCAAAGTTGGTAAATTGGTGTAGGTAAGAGAACGCTGGAAAACTACGGCTAATTATTTACAAGTGAGGCATTCAAAAGCGTGGATTGTTTACCCACAGAATACGCAGAATAATTACACTGGTATACTTAATAACCTTTGATAATGTTGTGTATAAGCTTCATATCATCATTAGGTTAGGAAGAAAAACGCATTGTTGATAATAATTGCCTAGACGTAGACTGATTACCTATGGATTATATATATGTGGATTTTTCTTAATATGAAGAGTATTAGTGGACTGTTTACATGGGCATTATTTTAACATGGATTTTTATGGAGATTACAAGCTGATTTTACACTGGGATTTTTTTTAACACTATTCACGCATGGATTATGATTATGTTCATTTTTTTACATTATTTACACGTGATTTGTTTTAGTCTGTTTACCAGTGAACTGTGTTTCTGTGAGGATGAATGTGGTCTGTTGTTGGCTGTTTTGGTCTTACGTGGGTCTCAGAATTTCCTCTCTCTCTCTCTCTCTCTCTCTCTCTCTCTCTCTCTCTCTCTCTCTCTCTATCTATCTATCTATCTATCTATCTCTCTCTTTGTGAAGCATGTTAATATGAACTGGCTGATGAGATGGAACAAAGGCTTGTATTCTTGTAGTTTATGGAGGCTCCCTAGCACCTCTCCCTTAGTGATTTATTTATTTATTTATTTTATACGACTGGTTAATATATTTTTGTTCTTTATTTATGATATGTATGATACCATAAGAATTATTTAAGTAACAAAGAGGAGGAAAGCAATGTATAATAAGCAAAATAAATCGCTTAAGAAGAGGTGTTAGGGAGCTTCCAGAACGGACGACAAGACGGACCAGAGAGTAAAAATTTAGCTTTGAATTATATGAATGGAATTGTCGTAGGCTTTCGCTAGGTATTTTGATGATTTTTCTGTTTTCGAGTTCTCTCTCTCTCTCTCTCTCTCTCTCTCTCTCTCTCTCTCTCTCTCTCTCTCTCTCTCTCTCTCAATGTTTTTATTATCAGTCTATAATGGGAAGTGCAAAAATTCTCCTACTTCAGCTTAGCATGAACAAATATTCCTGTCCACGCTCTCATTTCTTCCAGTACGTCATTTATGGATTATTTCGATTCTATTCTGGCCTATTGTCGTCTGGTAATGAAGCTCCCTAACACCTCTTCCATAGCGATTTATTTTTGCCTATGGCTGGTTAATATCCTTTTGTGCGTGATTTTTGCAGAGTATAGAGATGTTTGAAAGGTGTACGCTAAACAGAATAGGACGGTAAGGTGTAATAATCGGAAAATAAATCGCTTAGGAAATGGTGTTAGGGTCCCGGTGATACCCTGGCTCGCCCACCTCCTACCGTCAACAAAAGATGCATCAGCCTGTGTCGTAAACCATTAGTTGGATGGAATGGTCTCTCTCTCTCTCTCTCTCTCTCTCTCTCTCTCTCTCTCTCTCTCTCTCTCTCTCTCTCTCTCTCTCTCTCTCTCAAGAATTTCCTGTAGTTAAATAAAATCATCTGCCAGTAGGGAGAAAACCACAGTCCATTCATTTTAAGTTGGCTGAGATTTTCGTCCCTTAGCAACTTATTCCCAGTAACTAAATGACATGGTAAGGCAATAATACGGCTCGTCATCCATTCCATTGCACTTCTTCGTGACTAGCAATATATTCTAGTGTTAAATACCTTGTTACAGCTCACGATTCAAGATAAGTAGATAGCAATTAAACACCCAATGAATGTGATATTCTCCCCTTAAACGACCTAAATGCATGGGATAGTGGAAAATATTGCTAATTGCACCGTATTGCACGTATGGTTATTGCAATGAACTTCAACCTGTACGCCATATTGCAGAAAACAGTAAGAGTAACGAGGTCTTTTCAGGTCATCTTTCTCTGCCCCTTCACCCTCTTCTCCTCTAGCTATCCCCCCTTCCCCCTGCAGGTTCTTGCCCCCCCCCCCACCACCACCACACCACCACATCACCACCACCATATCCCCCACCACACCAGTACATGGCCACCCCCTGCACGTCACCACCAGCACTACTACCTACATACCTCACCAGTGTGAACAGTACATACATCGCATACGTACCCGCGTATCTTACACACACACACACACACACACACACACACACAGATTAGCACCATCTCACCCACAACCCCAAACCTCACATCCCTTCCCAACCCTTCCCAACCCCCTCCCCAAACCACCTACACCCTTCCCAACCCCTCCCCATCCCACCCACACCCTTCCCAACCCCCTCCCCATCCCACCCACACCCTTCCCAACCCCCTCCCCATCCCACCCACACCTTTCCCAACCCCCTCCCCATCCCACCCACACCTTTCCCAACCCCTCCCCATCCCACCCACACCCTTCCCAACCTCCTACCCATCCCACCCCCACATCCCAACCCTCCCAGCCCTCCCTATCCCTCTTTCACAGTATCAGGAGAAATTGACAGACCTCGCCATTCTCCACGCTACGGTGCTCGCGAATTCCTAAAGAGCTCGTCCTCGTTCTAGTGCTCGTCCTCGTCCCCTATAGAGCCGCTGGGCCTAACTAGATTGCATTCGGTCGAGGGGAGAGGTGGAGCGAGTCCAATTATTTCGCTCGGTCCTCGTTACTTGACTTTGGTTGTAATTTTGATGGGAATATGTGTGTGTGGGTTTTGTGGATCGTAATGATTGTGGGAGTTGATGCTGCTGTCTTTTCCTCCTGCTGTTCCTCTCTGTTTATTTCTCCTGCTGTTGCTGTCTGTTCATTTCTCCTGTTGTTGCTGTCTGTTTATTTCTCCTGCTGTTGCTGTCTGTTCATTTCTCCTGTTGTTGCTGTCTGTTCAT
Source organism: Coenobita brevimanus (assembly GCF_032717465.1). Lineage (NCBI taxonomy): Eukaryota > Metazoa > Arthropoda > Malacostraca > Decapoda > Coenobitidae > Coenobita > Coenobita brevimanus. The sequence continues at coordinate 2,396,722 of NC_136992.1, read as the reverse complement.
TTCTCCTGCTGTTGCTGCCTGTTGATTTCTTTTCCTGTCTGTCTTTGTAATGCTGTGGTGCTCTTGTCTCTTCGTTATATCCTACTTTTCTGTCTATAACACTCTCTCTCTCTCTCTCTCTCTCTCTCTCTCTCTCTCTCTCTCTCTCTCTCTCTCTCTCTCTCTCTCTCCAGTACAAAAGATACAAACAGGAGTAATGGGAATATTCACTGTAACGTAAAGAGCAGAATGATATAATAATAATAATAATAATAATAATAATAATAATAATGATATTAAGTTAAAGGGAAAGGAGTGTAATTTGTAAATCCATTCGCTAAATCCCAAACGATAAGGGAGAGATTACTTTCATGTTGTAAAGGGCGACCAAAAGGGCAGGAAACGTGGGATGGCTGTAGACCCTTGCTTATATTAGCGTAGGAATAAGGCCGCCGACCCCACCACCCAGCACTTGTGTGGCCAGCCGTCTCGTAACTCCTAAGGGGCAGGATGGGGAGAGAGCGTACCTGAAGCCTTCCTTACAGGTGTGAATAAGGTTGTGTGTGTGAGAGAGAGAGAGAGAGAGAGAGAGTTTTGTGTGTGTGTGTGTGTGTGTGTGTGTGTGTGTGTGTGTGTGTGTGTGTGTGTGTGTGTGTGTCTGTCTGTCTGTCTGTCTGTCTGTCGGTTTGTGTTTGCTGTATGTATGTATGCGTGTATGTATGTATATGTGTGTGTATGTATGTATGTATGTAAGTACGTGTGTATGTATGTATTTATGTACGTGTGTATGTATATGTATGTATGTATGTATGTGTGTGTGTGTGTGCAGTCATGTGAACATTATAGACACCGCATCCCCACACACACAGGCCCACCCCCGTTCCTGAATTAAGAACTGCAGGTAATCAAGCCCACACGCCCCATTACCCAGGCCGGCCCGGGGTCTTACTGCTTCGACGGGGCACTGAATACCACACAGAAAAAGGCCGCGAAAATTTTGCAGTTTACAGCTTATATGCAAAAAAAAAAAAAAAACTGCAGGAATAATGTGTAAAAAAATTAAGTTTGTAGATTATTTATTACGCAAAAAAAATATCAATAATTTGTAAAAAAAAAAAAAAAAAGAAGGAAATGGAGTTTACGGATGATATGCAAAAAAAAATAATAATAATAATCCTATGCAGAAATAATTTGTGAAAAGGAACTGGAGTTAACAGATGATATGCCCAAAAAAAATCCTTTGTAGTGGTAATGATATGTAAAAGAAAAAAGAATGGAATTTGCAGAGGATATTCCAAAAAAATATATATATATATCAATAATTTGTAAAAAAGAACAAATGAAGTTTACAGATGATTTGAAAAAAAATAATAATAATAAAGATAATCCTTCAGTAATAATTTGTAAAAAAAAGAACATGAAGTATATATATAGATGATTTTGAAAAAGAAGAGTATCCTATGCAGTAATAATTTGTAAAAGGAAATTGGAGTTTACAGATGATATACAAAAAAAAAAAAATAATCCTATACAGAAATAATTTAAAAAAAATATATATATATTCTCTGAAGAAATTGTTGAATCAGGAAAAAAATCATTAAATTTCATCTATATCAAAATCATTGGTGTAAAATTTTTCTAAGTGAGAATTATTTACGTAAACTTTAATCAGGTGAAATTATTTGTAAAAAATATTGTGTAAATTAATTATATGCGTAAAATTGTTAGTTAGTGTCTTTCTTA
>NC_136992.1:2382500-2390000 GCF_032717465.1 Coenobita brevimanus | reverse complement strand
ACCGTCTGAAGTGAGAGAGAGAAAAAGAAGGTAGTCGGACTGAAAGGGTTTAATTCTTAGGTAGTGGGATTTTCTTGAGCTGTTTTATTTTTGCTTCCGACGGACGATTTAGAGAGAGAGAGAGAGAGAGAGAGAGAGAGGCATTCAGTGGCCCCTCCACCCCCCTCCTCCACCGCCCTCCACTTCTCGGGCTGATTAATGGCTCTGACCTCAGCAACTCCACTTTTAGGTCCAATATTTCCTTTAATATTTCCTTTATCTATCTATCTATCTATCTATCTATCTATCTATATTTATTATTACCCGTCCCCGCCCCGGAAGGACTTGGGGAAGGGTACTGTTTTTACTCTGTTTGTCTGTTTGTTTGTCCGTTTTATGTCTGTCTGTCTATCTGAACGCCAGGAAACCATTCGTTACGCTGGGTGGTAACCATATAACCAAACTATGGTGCATGGTGGTTTTGTAGGTAATTAAGGGGCTCCAACCGGATTAAGCCTGTTCAGGTTTATATCCAAGGGGTGGTTGGGGTTTATTGCTCACGTAATGCCATGGGATGAGTGAGGCTGGTCACTCTCATCTTAAATGTCAGGACTAACTTGTCTAGCCCCAGGCTCCTACGCTCCTCATGGGACAACACAGGATCAGATGATGGTGATGACGTTATTTATGTAGAGTATGGCGATATTGGAAGGATTTATGGAATACAGAGGAGGACAGCAAGGTATAATAACCCATATAAATCGCCTAGGAAGAGGTGTTAGGGAGCTTTCTTAATTGACGAATTTGTGTGTTATTGATGGTGAGTATGGTGATATTAGATGGATTTATGTAACCCAGAAGACGACAGTAAGGTATAATAACCCAATTAAATCGCCTAGGAAGAGGTGTTAGGGAGCTTTCTTAACCCCTTAATCGACGAATTTGTGTGTTATTAATGGTGAGTATGGTGATACTGGAAGGATTCGTGTAACCCAGAAGACGACGGTAAGGTATAATAACTCAAATAAATCACCTAGGATGAGGTGTTAGGGAGCATCCTTGACTGACGACTTTCTCAGTTATTTACGGTATGGCGACATTGAAAGGATTTGTGCAACAGAAGAGGACAGTAAGGTGTAATAAAACAAACCGCTTAGGATAAGGTGTTGGGGAGCTTCTTTTTTATGTCACACAAAAGAGGACAGCATGGTAAAGCAAAATAAACTGCATAGGAAAAGGTGTTAGGGAGATTCTTTTTAAGTTACACGGAAGAGGACAGCATGGTAAAGCAAAATAAATCACATAGGAAAAGATGTTAGGGAGCTTCCTTTTTATGTAACACAGGAGAGGACGGTAAGGTCAAGTAAAACAACTCGCTTAAGAAAATGTGTTAGGGAGATTCTTTTTAATGTACCACAGAAGAGGACAGTAAGGTAAAGTAAAATAAATCGCTTAGGAAAAGATGTTGGGGAGCTTCCTTTTCATGTAACAGAAGAGGACAGTATGGTGTAGTAAACAAAACAAATCGCTTAAGAAAAGGTGTTAGGGAGTTTCCTTTTATGTAACAGAAGAGGGCAATGAGGTGTAGTAAACAAAACAAATCGCTTAGGAAAAGGTGTTCGGGAGCTTCATAGGAAATAAAGTCGTTCCTATTCTCGCTCCACCCCCCCCCCCTTCCTCATACCTGTGCTTGATTAATAGTCACATCAATGGGAATACCTGCCCGTTTCCTCTTCCGGCGCACTTGTGATGGCACGTGTGTTGGTGAGGAAGAGGAAGAAGAGGAGGAGGAGGAGGAGGAGGAGGAGGAAGAGGAAGGAGAAAGAGAAGAAGATGATGACGATGAAGGAGAAAGATGAGGAGGAAAGAAGAAGATGAACGAAAAGAACAATAATAATAATAATAATAATAATAATAATAACAACAACATGATTATGATAACGATGATGAGAATGATAATAATAATGATGAACAAGATGAAGAGGAAAGGGAGAAGGAAGAAGAAGAAAAGAAGAGGAGGAAAAGGAGGGGGAGGAGGAGGAGGAGGAGGAGGAGAAAGAGGAGCAGGAGGAGGAGGAAGAAGAAGAAGTAGAAGAAGATGATGATGATGATTATGATGATGATGATCGAGAGGAAAAGAAGAAGAAGGAGGAGGAGGAGGAGGAGGAGGAGAAGGAGGAGGAGGAGGAGGAGAATGTGGAGGAGAAGAAGAAGAAGAAGAAAGAAAGAAGTAGGAGAGAAAGGAAAGAAATAGAAAAAGAAAAAAAAAAGGAGATTAAGGAAGCTCCGTAACACATTTTACTAAGCTATTTATTTAGCATATTACACATGACTCTCCCACTCTCTGTTATATAAATCCTTCCAATATCGCCATACTCTGCATGAACAACGTATAACAGGATATAAACCAACTATATCCAGAAAATAAATCGCAAGAGAAAAGGTGTTAGGGCCTACAACTCCTGCCTCGTTGTTGGAGTCGCCCCCTCGTTGAAAAATATCTCACTGAATATACATCTCTCTATTTACATTTCTCCCTCCCTCCCTACTTAATCTAATATTCACCACTCCAGACCTCATATATCCGCCCCACTCACTCACCCACTCACCCACTCACTCACTCACCCGCTCACTCATTCACTCACTCACTCACCCACTCACTCAGCCACTCACTCACTCACTCACTCACTCACCCGCTCACTCACTCACTCACCCACTCACTCACCCACTCACTCATTCACTCACCCATTCACTCACTCACCCACTCACTCATTCACTCACCCACTCACTCACTCATTCACTCACCCACTCACTCATTCACTCACCCACTCACTCACTCACTCACTCACTCACTCACTCACTCACTCACTCACTCACTCACTCACTATCATCAGAGTTCCCTGCTTATCAGTTACAATACCATCATTATCACTAAAATCACAGACAGGAGCAAAAGAGTTAATCAAGATCTGGGGTGACCTTTGCACAGACAGAGAGGGAAAAGTGGACTAAGCCTTTTGTGAGCCACTGTAGGTGTTGGTTTATGTTTCTGAGGGGTCTCCGGATGTGTCAAAATGTTTCACCTTCCTTTTCACCTTCCGTTTCACCTGTCTCACCTTCCGTTTCACCTTCTGTTTCACCTTCCATTTCACCTTCCGTTTCACCTGTCTCACCTTCCGTTTCACCTTCCGTTTCACCTTCCGTTTCACCTTCCATTTCACCTTTCGTTTCACTTTCCGTTTCACCTTCCATTTCACCTTCCGCATCACCTTTCGTTTCACCTTCTGTTTCACCCTCCGTTTCACCTTCCGTTTCACCTTCCATTTCACCTTCGTTTCACCCTTTTCACCTTCCGTTTCACCTGTCTCACCTTCCGTTTCACTTTCCATTTCATCTTCCGTTTCACCTTCCATTTCACCTTTTCCTGTTGCCTACGACCTCCAGTCTTTTCAACGCAGTGTGTCCAGGCATCTCGAAATGAGCGGATCTTGAATTTGGCTCCCTGTTAGCTTGTTTTATTTTATTTTTTTATTTTATTTTGTTATTATTATTATTATTTTTTAAAGGGAACAATCTTGCTGACCTCAGGCCATTGGTTCCTTTTTCCTTGCATTAAAAATAGTCATATCTTCAAAAATTAGCTTCACCTATAATGAAGCCTTCAAAAAAATGGGCTTCACCTCCAATCAGACCCTCATAATTGGGCTTCACCTGCAATTAGACCCTCCAAATTGGGCTTCACCTCCAACCAGACCCCCCAGAATGGGCTTCACCTCCAATTAGACCTTCAAAATTGGGCTTCACCTCCAATTAGACCTTCAAAATTGGGCTTCACCTCCAACTAGACCTTCAAAAATGGGCTTCACCTCCAATTAGATCTTCAAAAATGGGCTTCATCTCAAATCTTACCTTCAAAAATGGGCTTCACCTCCAATCAGACCTTCAAAAATAGGTTTCACCTCCAATTAGACCTTAAAAATGGGCTTCACCTCCAATCAGACCCTCATAATTGGGCTTCACCTCCAATCAGACCTTCAAAAATAGGCTTCACCTCCAATTAGACCTTAAAAATAGGCTTCGCCTCCAATTAGACCTTCAAAAATGGGCTTCACCTCCAATCAGACCCTCATAATTGGGCTTCACCTGCAATTAGACCTTCAATAATGGGCTTCACCTCCAATTAGATCCTCAAAAACGGGCTTCACCTCCAATTAGACCCTCAAAAAATGGGCTTCACCTCCAATCAGACCTTCAAAAATAGGCTTCATCTCCAGTCAGTCCATCAAAACTGGGCTTCACCTCCAATTAGATCCTCAAAAAATGGGCTTCACCTCCAAAGTCCTTAGAATTGAGCCTCATCTCCACTCAGGGTCTTGGGAAATGAGCAACAGAAGACTCTCACCTCCATTCAAAGTCTTAAAGATAATGACTCACTTCCTTACACTCACTTCTGAAGCATTAGAGTGAAGTCCTGAGAGAGAGAGAGAGAGCGAGGAGCTAGGGAAACTGTGTATTTACCCAAGAGAAAGAGGGAGAGAGAGAGAGAGAGAGAGAGAGAGAGAGAGAGAGACGCAGAGGAGCGAGGGAGGCTTAATGTTTACCCAGGAGAAGGAGGGAGGGAGAGAGGAGGAGAGATGGAGAGAGGGAGAGAGGAGGAAAGAGGGAGGGGAAAGGAGGGGAGGGAGAGAGAGAGAAGGAAAAGGGGAAGGGAGGGAGGGGGGGAGGGAAAGAAGGGAGATTATGAGTGAGAGAAAAAGAGATAAACATGTGTGTGGAGAGAGAGAGAGAGAGAGAAGAGGGGAAGCGTGAAGGACCCTATTTACCGAGTGAGGGAGAGGGGGGGTGAGGGTAAGGTAGGGAAAGAGGGGTAAATAAAGGGAGTGAGGGGAAGATGTAGGGCAAGAATGAAAAATGAGGAGTAGTGAAAGGATGAGAGGGGAGATGAGAGTGAGGAGGAGGAAGAAGAAGAGAAAGGGGGAGAGGAAGAGGAGGAGAAATAGAGAAGAGGAGGAGGAGGAAGAAGAAGAGAAAGGGGGAGAGGAAGAGGAGGAGAAATAGAGAAGAGGAGGAGGAGGAAGAAGAAGAGAAAGAGAGAGAGGAAGAGGAGGAGGAGGAAGAAGAAGAGACAGAGGAAGAGGAGGCGGAAGAGGAGGAGGAGGAGAAGTAGAGAAGAAAAGGAGGAGAGATAGAAAGAGGAAGGGAAAGGGGAGGAGAGGTAGAGAAGAAGAAGAAGAGGAGGAGGAGAGAAGGCAAGGAGGAAGAGGAAGAGAAAAAGAAGGAGGAGGAAGGAGAGGAAGAAGAAGATAAAGAGGAGAAGGAAGAAAGAGAGGAGGTGGAGGAGGAAGGAGAAGAAGAAGAAGAGGAGGAGGAGGAGGAGAAGGAGAAGGAGGAATACAGAGTAGGAGGAGGAGGAGAGAAGAAGATAAGGAGGAGGAAGAGAAAGAGGAGGAGGAATGAGGAAGATGGAGGAGGAAGAGGAAGAGGGAGAGAAAGAGGAGGGTGTATAGGAGGGATGGTCGGCTTTATTTAATCGGAAGTCATGAATAAATTTATCTTCTCTACTTCTGCTCGATCTCTGTTTGCTTTTTACCGATTTTTTCCCCCCTCTTGGTGTGGAGAGAGTCAACCAATATTTATCTCTCTCTCTCTCTCTCTCTCTCTCTCTCTCTCTCTCTCTCTCTCTCTCTCTCTCTCTCTCTCTTTATTAATAACTCTAACTCTCTCTTTCAGATGTCGGGGTAGGACTGGGATGGAACTGGGAGATGTGGTGGACGTATGATGGAATTTCGGGTAAGTAAATTATCTGCATTTATTTTTTGTATTTAGTTAGTTAGTTAGTTAGTTGTTTGTTTGTCTGTGGGATGGAGGAGGAGGGGAGGAGATAGAGAGGGAAGGGGTGGGAGGAAGAGTGAGGAGGAGTGGGAGGGAGAGGAAGAGGGAGGAGGTACGGAGAAGGAGAGAGGAGGGGCAGAGTGGCAGAGGAAGAGTTAGGAGGAGTGGGAATAAGAAGAAGAGGGAGGAGGAGGAGGAGGGAGAGGAAGACTGAGGATGTGTGAGGGGGACAGGAAGAAGAAGAAGTGGGAGGGGTTAAGGGTCCAGGTAGTAACACTCTCAGGCTCCTGTGACTCACTCAGGTAAACAGAGTCGATTATTAGGTGGACAGGATAGTGGAGTTTTTCTGATAAGGATGTGTATGTAACTATGTATGAGTATGTGTGTATTTATATGTGTATTTTTGTATGTATGTGTGTATGGATGGATGGATGGATGGATGGATGGATGGCTGAACGTATTAATGTATGTCTTCCTTTCATGCTAACTTGCACATCAAAGCGCTTTTATAAATTGTAAAATATATAGCCTACTTTGTGTGCGTCATTATTACCTTCATGTGTACCTAGCTGGACAGGTGCGTGGGAGGATTCTTAATTAAATGCATGGGCCACAAAGCATCATTATCATCTATTTAGCTGTCTATCTATTGTCAGGCGCCTTAATCCCGTAAGGGGTAGCCACAAACAAATCGCCTCCATGTCGCCCTGTCCCCCGCCATTTCACTGCCCTGCTCCCAGCTCACCCCCCCCCCCCTCCCTCATATACTTCACTCCATCCCTCCATCTCCTCCTTGGCCTCCCCCTCCCTCTTCCCCTTTCCACCTCACTCACTCTCTCATTTCACAAGCTTAATTATAGCATCATTTAGCGTGTGTGTTGAGCCTGGAATTACGAAAGGTGGGATAGTAATTCTTTTTTCAGTCTGGTAGAGGAGAATGTTGATCCTTTCTTGCTACTTCCAGACGGTTTTCCTCATCTCTGTGGACACCTTATGGAGTGAGAGGGTCAGAGAATGCATTACCTAGTCCCTCTTCAGTAGTCTTTAATTCTATCCTAATTAGAGTTCAATGATCTTCAGGTAAAAAGGTGTAGGTGGGTGAAAACACTGTGAGACGCCCCAAGTGCGCCTCTCCGTAACTTAAGTGTTTGTGTTCATTGCCGTAACTTAAGTCTCTGTGTTCATCTCCGTAACTTAGGCCTTTGAGTCTGTGGCACGATATTCGCGCGGTAATTTTATATCTGGGATGGGTAGAGTAACTTTATGACACGTGCCCCGCTTGTAGACCAGGCCCACATGACACGGCACATATTGCAGCATGACACAACACACATTGCAGCATGACACAACACATACTGCAGCATGACACAACACATACTGCAGCATGACACAACACACACATTGCAGCATGACACAACACATACTGCAGCATGACACAACATACATTGCAGCATGACACAACACATACTGCAGCATGACACAACACGTACTGCAGCATGACACAACACATACTGCAGCATGACACAACACATACTGCAGCATGACACAACACATACTGCAGCATGACACAACACACACATTGCAGCATGACACAACACATACTGCAGCATGACACAACACATACTGCAGCATGACACAACACACACATTGCAGCATGACACAACACATACTGCAGCATGACACAACACA
>NC_136992.1:2377500-2380000 GCF_032717465.1 Coenobita brevimanus | reverse complement strand
CTACTACTACTATTACCATTTTGTGCATTGTTTTTTTTATATTATTTATTTTTTTGTCTGGTCAGAATATCTAGAAAAATTGTTATTTAGTGGGCTTCATGAAACAAAAGCGTTCAGACTGATTGATAAAAAACAGAGGCACTTTTAATATTGATGTGTGTGATGGTACGATTGATGTCAAGGTTATCATCATCATCATCATCATCATCATCATCATCGTTGTCGTCGTCGTTTTTATTGTAGTAATTTTGATCTTGCTTTCATCATCATTATTATCATTATCGCCATTCTTATTATTATTAACATCATCATCACTATTATCATTCTTATTATCTCATCTTCATCGCTACTGTCATCATCATCATCATTGTCGATATTGTGTCACTTTCATTACCCTCATCATCATCAGTCATCACTATCTCATCTTCATCATCATCATCATCATCATCATCATTTTGGGAGGGTGGTGGGGGGGTCGTCAATCGGGGTGGGGGTGGGGGAGAGGGAAGGGCGATTGGGGAGAGGGGGAGAGCAAGAAGGGAAGGGGTGGAGTCATGCAGAGAGGGGTGGGGGGAAGAGGGGATAGTCAGTGAAGGAAGGGGAAGAGGAGGGGAGAGGGGAGAGGGAATGTGGTCAGATACGAGTGGGGTTGGGGGGAGGGAGGAAGGAAGGGATGGAGGGAAAGGGAGAGGAGGAAGAAATACAGTGTGAGACAAAAGTACGCGTAATATTTCACCATTTCTTTGTGTCACTCTCCTCCTCTGGTTAATGTTCCTAAGCTGAGAGAGGCATGAAGTGTTTATCTGGCTGTAGATGAGAGAGAGAGAGAGAGAGAGAGAGAGAGAGAGATGAGGATGGCACAGTCTGCTGGTGTGGGCCTGGGTGTGGCAGTGGGAGTAGGAAATAAATAGTCAGCAGAGATATTGATGAAGCTAAGCCGTCCCTTCAAGACACAAGAAATCGGCCCAGTGCAAGAGGAGCGTTATATCCGGACCACCCTGTAATAGGCTAACTTTTGTCCCAGGCTGTGCAGAAGGGGGGAGGGGGGAGTGGGAGTGCGAGGACTTGAATATATTAAAATAAATTACACAGGCGACTGAGCCCCACACGTCGCCTACCCGCTCACGCATCCAAAACTGCCCTCCTTCATCTAAATGCGCTCTCATTCCAGGCTCTCCTTGTTAGTTTCCATTTTTATTTTTTCACCATTACGCGTGCGTGCAAGTCGATTTCATAATTAACTCCGCCTACGTAGCTACAGGAGGTTATGTATTCCACCCTGTTTGTCTGATCGTTTGTTTGTACCACGGATATCTCAAAAAGTTATTGGTGGATTTCAATGAATTTTTGTGGATTTCTGGGTCATGGGCCTAGGAAGAGATGATTAAATTTTGGTGGTGATCTGACTTTTGGTATAGGCGTTGTTGGAGGTATGCGCTCTCTGTATGCTGTCTTTCTTGTTGTATATCTATTTCTTTTATAATTTTCTCCATTCATTGTGCATGGAGACCATTATAACTCGTGTGTGTGTGTGTGTGTGTGTGTGTGTGTGTGTGTGTGTGTGTGTTTATTATTTTTTTCTTAGTAAACGCTCGAGTTTTCTTTTACACTATGTTTAGCTCCAGATAATTTTATTCAAGGGTAATATAGATGATTTTATTTCTCTTAACTCCAGATTATTTCATTCAACTGAGGAAAGACCCCTGATTGAGTTGGGATATTCTTAATGCTTCTAACTTTTCTCTAAGCCTGTCAGGTATATAAGCACCTAGACCTGTTAAAACTACACCTAGACGATTTTTTCCTGTATAACCATCTAGATATTTATTCATGGTAAAGACAGACGATTTTGCTCAGCTGAAAATTGAAGGATGTGGGAGTACAAGAGTGGAAGCTGGCGTGTGTGTGTGTGTGTGTGTGTGTGTGTGTGTGTGTGTGAACCCTTTCAAGCTAGGAGTTACAGTAGATGCTGGGTAGTCGGATAGTACAAGAAGCAAAGGGTAGTAGTGGAATTGTGTAATTCACCGGGTCGGTCAGGATCACTTGATGGTCGTGATGGTCAGCTTTTACCTTCCCGGAAGGGAGCTGAGAGCTCATATAGTCCGATCTAAGGGCAAGGCTGTGACCTTCACACACGCACACACCCGTCCCCTTGCTCAAGGGGGACAGTAACCACCCACTTCGTCAGTGAAACTTTTCGCAACCTGAGCGAGGCGCGAACTCCCGCCCACCAGTTGGCAAGCGGGAACGTTACCACTGCACCAGCGAGTGTGTGTGTGTGTGTGTGTGTGTGTGTGTGTGTGTGTGTGTGTGTGTGTGTGTGTGTCATAAATTAAATGGACCGCCAGCAACCAGTCAGTCTCTTTTGATCACCGGATGGGAAAATGACGCCGCCAAAATCTGCAACTGCAAATTGGCCAGGTGGAAAGATATGACAATGTTGCAGTGTTGCGTGGGGGGTGTAATGCTTTGTTGACTTGCTGTTTTGTGTGTGTGTGTG
>NC_136992.1:2355000-2372500 GCF_032717465.1 Coenobita brevimanus | reverse complement strand
CTCCAACCCCTCCCTTCCCCAACTTCTCCCCAGCTTTCCTTGGTTCCCCGGTTACTTTCCTGTCGTCTCCCATCTCTCAGAATCTTCCTCCCCAAAATCTTCCTCTGCAACATTCTCCCCAACACCTTCCTCCCCAACATCTTCCTCCCCAACGTCTTTCTCCCCAGCATCTTCCTCCCCAGCATCTTCCTCCCCAACATCTTCCTCCCCAACATCTTTCTCCCCAGCATCTTCCTCCCCAGCATCTTCCTCCCCAGCATCTTCCTCCCCAGCATCTTCCTCCCCAGCATCTTCCTCCCCAGCATCTTCCTCCCCAGCATCTTTCTCCCCAGCATCTTCCTCCCCAGCATCTTCCTCCCCAACATCTTCCTCCCCAACATCTTCCTCCCCAACATCTTCCTCCCCAGCATCTTCCTTCTCATACCCCGCCCGTCTTTTTCTAGTCTCTCTCTCTCCTCATCTCTTCTTGTCTCTCCTTGGACCATATTCTCGTGGGCTGAGGAAACTTCCACACACCTTTTCCTAAGCGATTTATTTTATTTATTACACTTTACTATCCTCTTCTGTGTTCCATAAATCCACCTAATATCGCCATACTCTGCATAAATAACGTATAAAAGTATATCAACCACCCATATCCAAAAATAAATCGCTAAGGAAGAGGTGTTACGAAGCTTCCCTAACCGACGAGATGAGCCTTTGACTCTCCTCGTCAGTCTCTGCCAACTTGTATCTCCCCAACCCTCCCACCGCCTTCTCCTACCCCCCCCCATCCCCTTCCCCACAAATATTCCCATCCATCATATCTTTCTCCTTTCTCCCTTTCTTTACTCAGCTCCTTTTCACCCCCTGTCTGCCTCTCTCTCTCTCTCTCTCTCTCTCTCTCTCTCTCTCTCTCTCTCTCTCTCTCTCTCTCTCTCTCTCTTTAAATATATATAAATTCTCTCTCTCTTTATAGATATATATATATTTATTTACATATTTATTATTCATTTATTTATTTATTTATTTAGTTATTTCCCTCATTTCCTCTCTCTCTCAGTCATATTTCATTCCCGCTCCAGTTTCCCAATATATCATTCTCACATTCACAGTTTTTTTCTTTCTCCGTCCTCGCCTCCCCCTGAGGAATCCCTTAATCTCTCTCTCTCTCTCTCTCTCTCTCTCTCTCTCTCTCTCTCTCTCTCTCCGTCTCCTAATGCTCTCCCAGCCTCCCCGTAAAAACCCCGCCGTCTGAGAGCAAGATTAATGTAATGGAGGCGATGATGAAACTAGGACTGAATGGAAAATGGAGCGAGGGAGATTTTTAAGAACCTGGGCTCCGTGTTTGATAAGGAAATGGAGAGAGAGAGAGAGAGAGAGAGAGAGAGAGAGAGAGAGAGAGAGAGAGAGAGAGAGAGACTGCACAGAGGAAATACTGAATTGGGAAGAGATTACATTGAAGAAGAGGAAGAGAGTGAGAGAGACAGACAGACAGACAGGCAGAGGGAGAGGGGGGGGTAGAAGGGGAGAATGTACGGAGGAGATACGGAATTGGGAGGAAATTATATTGAAGAAGAGAGAGAGAGAGAGAGAGAGAGAGAGAGGTAAGAAGGAAAAGTGGAGGAGAATGTCCAGTGGAAATATTGAGTTGGAAAGGAATTTTACTGGAGAGAGAGAGAGAGAGACGGGTTGGATCTTGAATTCTTTACTGAGAGATAATAAACAACTCAAACTAACCTGTATCTCTTTCCCACCCAACACTTCCCCTCTTCGCAATGGATCATCTGCAGAAATTAATATATAAAACTGAAGCCTAAGAGTGTTAATCCAAAATCCAGTAATTGCTTGATTGGTCCTGGCTGGTCTGGGGGTGCTCAATAATTTCGAATCTGGTTGGAGAGAGAGAAGCTGAGGAGATGTTGTAATTAGCGAGTCTAATGAGCTTAATAAATGAGCTAATGGGATGAGAGGAAATAAAATCCACAAAGACTGCAAGGGGACGGAAACTAGTGGCAAAATTTCGTCTACGAAGCCTGTGTGGCAAAATTTCGTCTACGAAGCCTGTGCCAATATTTGTTACTAGAAAAAAAGAAAATAGGAATTTCTGTGTATACTGGAGTGCACAATATCTTCCTTATTAAAATCGTATCACTGCATTGTACTAAGTGGGAGAACTGTGAACTATTTTTAAGGGGATTTTAGGGACGAACCTCCTCCCCCCCTCCCTAAAATTTTAAAGGATCCATTCCAGACACGAAATGATTATAGTGAGAAGAGTTGCGATGCCTTTTTTTTTTTAAGTTATTCATTCATTATAATAGTTTCTAATTTTTACGCTATTCCTAAAGATCTGTTAGAGAGAGAGAGAGAGAGAGAGAGAGAGAGAGAGAGAGAGATGGTTGAAAGTTGCAATAATGGAGATATGGTCAATTGTCGCCTAATATATTGAGTGTCCTGATTTCTGTTACTTTTGTTCTCGACTCTCTTGCTATATCCTTCCCATTTATAACAGTAGGAGCAGTGATGATGATGATGATGATGATGGTGATGGTGGTGGTGATGGTGGTGATGGTGGTGATGGTGGTGATGATGATGATGATGATGATGATGATGATGGTGGTGTGGTGATGATGGTGGTGGTGGTGATGATGATGATGGTGATAGTGGTGATGATGATGATGATGATGATGATGGCGGTGGTGGTGTGGTGGTGGTGGTGGTGGTGGTGGTGGTGATGATGATGATGATGAACTTGGCCATATTGCATGCTTTCTGACAACACCACCTACCACCACTATCATCACCACCTGCACCAACAATGCTACCAGCACCAGCACTACCACCATCACCACCACTACCACCACCACCATCACTACCTCCTGCACCAACAATGCTACCCCCATCACCACCACAACCGCCATCACCACAACTGCCTTCATAACTACCACCATCACCATCACCACTACCACCACCACCATCAGTACTACTACTTTCACCACAACTGTCATCACCACTACTACCACCATCACCACAGTCATCACCATCATCACTAGGGGCAAATCCAGGGCTATTCGTAGGGGGGGGGGTGCCATATATGTGTCAGAGAGAAAATTATATGAAAACTGAACAGAGTCGAGGCAGACTGTGGTAAATCCAATCAATCAGTTTCTACTAACGAGGCCTCTCTCTCTCTCTCTCTCTCTCTCTCTCTCTCTCTCTCTCTCTCTCTCTCTCTCTCTCTCTCTCTCTCTCTCATGGGAAGAAGGTCGTTATTGAGTAGGGAGACAAACACCTAGAATTTCCATGGTCGAGATAGCCCCTCACAGGATGCTGCGTTAGGTAGAAAAATCGGTTTTGTATAATGCTTCACGGCATCTTGACGTGGAGAAAAGGGTAATGGGAATATCTATCTGTCTATCAATCTATCTATCTGTTTACCTATCTATCTGTCTATCTATCTAAAAATCACCACCGTCGTTATCACCCCAACCACCACCATCACCACTACCACCACCACCACCATCACCACCATCACCACCATTACCACACCATCACCACCACCACTGCCACCTAAACGATCACCACCACCACCACCACCATCAACACCACCACTACCACCATAATCACAATCACCACCACCACCACCACCATCGTCATCAACACCACCACTACCACCATAATCACAATGACCACCACCACCACAACATCACATCAGCCACGGCCCTAAGTGCTGTGCCACCCTGGGCTGTGAATAGCGATGCTGCTGTTGTTGTTGTTGTGGTTGTTGTTGTTGTGGTTGGAAATGTTGGCAGGTGGTGTGGAGGTGGTGGAAAGAGTGAGAAAGAAAAATAAAATACTGGTTTCTTCTTTACCACTTCGGTGCGACTGACGTAGTGGGGAAAAGAGTAGGATTTATGGATGGAGTGTGACGTGTTGGTAACTCTCTCTCTCTCTCTCTCTCTCTCTCTCTCTCTCTCTCTCTCTCTCTCTCTCTCTCTCTCTCTCTCTCTCTCGCTGCTGTTTAGTGCTTTATAAAACTATCGCCTCTCCTTCTTTTTATCTTTATTTCTTTCTACCCGCATATATAAGTCAATCAATCTATCTCTATCTGTCTATCTATCTATCTATATATCTGTCTGTCTGTCTATCTATCTGTTTATCTACTTTATCAGATTATCAAAGTATCTATCTTTTACTTGTCCGTCTATCTCTATCTATCCGTCTGTCTATCCGTCTATCTATCTGTCTATCTACCTGTCTGTCTATTTGTCTGCCTGTCCGTCTATCCATCTATCCTGTCTATCTCTCTATCTCTCTGTCTGTCTGTCTATCTATCTATCTGTCTATCTATCTATCTATCTGTCTGTCTGTCTCCACTGTGTTTGGGCAGTAATTCTCGTCTCTGATCGACAAACTGCCAGACACCAAAATAAATGATATGCTTGTGTGTGTGTGTGTGTGTGTGTGTGTGTGTGTGTGTGTGTGTGTGAGTGTGTGTGTGTGTGTGTGTGTGTGTGTGTGTGTGTGTGTGTGTGTGTGTGTGTGTGTTCTGGAAATTTCGCGTGAACTGCATAAAACTTCTCCTCTCTCTCTCTCTCTCTCTCTCTCTCTCTCTCTCTCTCTCTCTCTCTCTCTCTCTCTCTGTTTTGGATATCGTGTGAATTGCATAAAACTTCTTCGTCTTCTTCTTCTTCTTCTCTCTCTCTCTCTCTCTCTCTCTCTCTCTCTCTCTCTCTCTCTCTCTCTCTCTCTCTCTCTCTCTCTCTCTCTCTCTCTCTCTCTCTCTCTAATGGTCCACTTAAATCGGCCAGGCACCGCAAGTGACTGCTCCGTAAATTTTATAGCGCCGTAATTCTTCTTTCCAGAGGCCTTTTCGAAAACACGCCCCAGCACCCGGCAGGAAAAAACAAGAAAAAAAAGAAAATAGAGGGAAATGAAAGCAAGAGAAAGCAGGAAAACAGAAGCAAAGAGAAATAATGAGAGGAAGAAATAAGACAAAGAAAGCAGGAAAGGAAAGGAAAGGGTAAGAAAGCAGAAAATAGAAAAGGAAAGAAGAAGAAAAAGAAATAAAGAGAAATGAAAGCGAGGGAAAGCAAGATATCAGAGGAAAAGAGAAAGAAAGAAAGGAAGAGAGAAGAAAAAAGAAAAAAGGGAAGAAATGAAAGCAAGAGAGAGCAGGAAACTGAAAGAAAAGGAAGAGAGGGAAAAGAGAGAGGAGATAAAAAGGAGAAGAAAACGGGAACAATATGATATAAAAGGAAATAGAGAACGAAGAAGAAGGGGGACTCATTTAGTTTAAGGTCCGAATATTTGACTTTCCCCTGTGACGCTGACCTCTGAGCGATACTTATCAAAATCGTGGTACTTCCTTCTTGCATTACCCTTAATCTTTCCACCAAATGTAGCTTGGATCGGATAAAAACTGTCTTGATCTTGTAACGTAACTTTGATCTTTAACCTATTGTTCTGAGAAAATGATGTCAATCCCTTGGCTGACCCTCAATCCTTCCACCAAGTTTGGTCCAAATCAGATCAAAAACACTTTTGGCTATTTTCTTCAAACGCAACACACAGGTTAAAATTTGACCTTATCTCGTGACCTTGACCTCTGACTGCTTTTCAAACTCAGTTCCTTCGTTCTTGCCTTACCCTCAACCCTTTCACCAAGTTTGGTCTAATCTGAATAAAACAGTTTAAGTCGGTCTTGGCGGATGAAACTTTGACCTACCTGTGTGACCTTGACCTTTGTACTCTTGTTGATGCATATGAGACCAGGCATTCATATTTTACATACATACATACACACATACATACATACATACACACATACATACATACATCATACATACATACATACATCATACATACATACACACATACATACATACATGCATACTTACATACATACATACATACATACATACAAGCAGCGTGTGTACAGAAACAGGCCACACGGCACATCACCACTATGAGTTAAGACTTGAGGAAGAAAGACCTGCGCCTCCAACTGGTATTACTCAGGCTTTCCTTCTATCTATCAAGCTGTCTGTCTGTCTGTTCATCTATCTGTCTATCTATTTTCAGCCAGACGCATTAGAGAGTGACCACAGGCAAGGGGGTCGCCGTGTCACCCAGTCCTCAGCTGCTATCAGTCTGCCCTTCCTCTAAGTCACAGAGCCCTTTGCGTCCACGCACTCAGTTTATCTATAATTTTTGCACTACATACTTGAATGGTATGCAGATATGCTGATAAATATTTTACTGTTTATAGG
Organism: Coenobita brevimanus; assembly: GCF_032717465.1. Lineage (NCBI taxonomy): Eukaryota > Metazoa > Arthropoda > Malacostraca > Decapoda > Coenobitidae > Coenobita > Coenobita brevimanus. Next base: position 2,366,246 of record NC_136992.1, on the reverse strand, counting down.
GTAAGAAAATTACTGCTGTCTTCAAAAAGCGCTTTCTTAACGTCGAGGCCTACGGTACAAAAACAAAATGAAAAGGATGGATTTTTTTTTATATATTTGTGCATACGATACTAGTTTCTTTTCTATTTTTATGTTTTTATTTTTTTCGCAGCTGCTAGAAAGGAGGTGTAGGGGACAGAATACTATGGTGGTTATCTCCGTAATGGTACCTGCTGAGGTTGGTACAAATCTATGTGAATTAAAAAGGAATAAAAAGGGCGATCGTCTAAGGGGAAGTGTCGAATCACAGACCCTCCCCTCCTCAAATCTTCTGCTCTGAGTGGTTATCTTTCTGAATGACCCTTGTGATATCATTAACCATAAATATTTTTAACTAAAGGAAATTGTAATCATCTAGTTAAGGCATCCCCGTTCCAAATGGTTGATGTTTGTCGTATTTTTATAGGTGGCTGATTTCGCATACGTTCCCTTATAGCTGCCGGACAGTGAAAGGTCAGGACGCCTACTCTGCTGATTTTTGTGAACGGGTGGGTGGGATATACAAGCTTACACACCAGTTGAATATCCAGCCACCTCGCCTCCATGTGCGTCTCTACACCCGCCTCACCACCTATCACTGCTGACGGGGTTCTCAGATTCACAGCAGACTCGTTTACCATCGCCAGCATCCAGCACACCAACACTCTCATCTCATACTCCTGTGCACAACACCAAACACTGAATGAAGATGACCGCTTTGCACAGACAGCGTGGCAGTGCTCTTGCCTCTCTTCAGTGTTCAGTTTGCTCCACGCTGGCTTGCATTCAGACGCCTGGCGAGTGGCGTGACATACCTGTGTTTGGTGCAAGATCCCGTCAGTGGACCCTGCCGTTGATCTGTGCCGTTATACATTCAGGAAACAAATAATGAGGAACATATTACATTTTTAGTGATGCTAGTTTGGTGGGTTTGTGGTAAAGCCGAGACGAAAAATTATCCTCAGCCCTCCTTGTTCACCAGTTTCTTAGATGTAAGCGTACCCTCCCACTCGTCTCAGCCTCCCCTGCCCCCCCCCCCCGTGACCCCAGCCCCGCCACGCCCGCCCCGATATCCAATCTCACTAGGGCGTCATCAGCGGCCGCAGATCAATAACAAATTTGCCGGATATTGCGGTCATAATTCTGGCTGCGGCACCTCCACCACCGCACCTGCCCTGCCTTGATGCCAGGTGTAACAGGTGACGCAGGTATGGGGGGGGGAGGGGAAACGGTGACGGTAGCGTGGGGAGGTGGAGTATACCCTGTTCACTTTTCATCATTCATTGCCAGACGCCATGTATCCCAGACGGGGTGGCCAAGGGCTTAGAGTTAATTGTTTTACAGGGAGGGGCACTAATCCTCCACCAACCCCACTTGACACGTAGGGATGCCAACAGCATCTGGTGTTCCCAGGCGGTCACCCATCCAAGTACTAACCAGACCCAACGTTGCTTAACTTCGCTGATCGGACGGGAAGCGGTGTACTCAACGTGGTATGGCCGTTTTACTTGGCCTAAAACTGCCATCTATCGTCTTCATTTCTTCGCGATAGGAAGAGATGAACAGTAGATTATGATGCTTGATATGAAGAAATGCTACAGAAATGATGTAGAGGTGTAATATACTCTCTCTCTCTCTCTCTCTCTCTCTCTCTCTCTCTCTCTCTCTCTCTCTCTCTCTCTCTCTCTCTCTCTCTCACTCACTCACTCACTGAGCTACGGGAAATAAGCTGCAACAGGACGAAAATCTTTGCCAGTTTACGATATCTAGATAATATTGTGGTGCAAGAGTACTATCGTAATGTGATGGTGATTTTGATGGTGGTGATAGCTCTGGTGTTAGTGTTTGTGGTGGTGGTGGTGGTGGTGCTGGCAGGGGCGTTATGTAGTGGGTTCATGTTGATAGTGGGGTGGTGTTAGTTGTGGTGGTGGTAGGGGGTAGGGTCGTAATGATGGCGTGGTGATGGAGATTGAGGAAGGGGTCGTGAGATGGTGGTTATGATAGACTGAGGAGACGTGTTATGCCATGGTCGTGCGATGGTGGTGGTGGTGGTGGTGGTGTTGTGGTAGGGTGGTGGTGGTTTTGATGGTAGTTGTGTTGTGGTGGTGCTGTGGTGGAGGTGGTTGTGTTGTGGTGATGTTGTGGTAGTAGTTGTCGTTGTAGTCGTGTTGGTGGTGGTAGTGGTGGTAGTAGGAGTAGAATCTTTGACAGTATTTATGGTCCTGCTGGTGAGGATGACAGAATATAAGTGAAAAGCTGAATGATGAAATGGAGGAAGGAATGAGAGAAGAAAAATCTGGGAGACGGAAGAAAGATGGAGGGAAGAGAAATGTAAGAACGGGAGAGTATATGAATCTTCTTTCTCCTCCTCCTCCTCCTCCTTATCATCATCATCATCATCATCATCATCATCATTATTGGAATAAAGAAGGACATCATAGTACTCAAGGAGGTGAACTTCCCATCTCTCTCTCTCTCTCTCTCTCTCTCTCTCTCTCTCTCTCTCTCTCTCTCTCTCTCTCTCTCTCTCTCTCTCTCTCTGGATCAAAGTAAAACATCTCAGCTCCAGACTTCACCACACCAATCAATTGCTTCTCAGGTACCATACCACAACACAACAATTTTCTCAATATTTTCATTCTTCCCCTATACTCCTTTTACTCTAACTTGGCCTAAAATTGTCTCCTCTCCCTCTTAAAGGTTCAGGTTACCCTCAGACGATTTCCTTCACCTGAGAGAGAAATAAAAGTGTTGAGTAATTCCTTCTCTGCCAAAGACCAGGTAAGGTATTGTTAAGATGGAGCGGTTTTAATTAGGGTCTTAGTATGTATGTCTGTCTACCTGTCTGTCTATCTGTTTATCTATCTATCTGTCTATCTGTCTATCTCCATACAACCAATCCATCTATCTATCTGTCCATTTCCATACATCCAGTCCCTCTGTCTATCTACCCATCCATCCATCCATCTATTTACCCATATCTCTCTCTCTCTCTCTCTCTCTCTCTCTCTCTCTCTCTCTCTCTGGGGGGCTCGGTAGCATAGTGGTAGCGCGCTGAGCTTGTGATCGGGAGGTCGCAAGTTCGAGCCTCGCCCGGGCTACCGTTGCCGGGAGGGGTAGCGCCCTCCTGTAACCCCAGCGGGGCTATATGGCCTTAGTTGCCTAGCTTGGGGAATTCATTTCTCCATTCTCTCTCTCTCTCTCTCTCTCTCTATCTATCTATCTATCTCTATCCATCCATCCATCTACCCACCCTTCATCTATCCGTCTATCTATCTATCTACCCATCCACCCATCCATCCATCATCAATCTATCCACCCATCCATCCATCATCAATCTATCCACCCATCCACCCATTCATCCATCCACTCATCCATCCATCAGTATACCCACCCATCCATCTATCCATCTCTCTCTCTATCTATCTACATATTTGTCTATCTATCTTACCTTCTCTTGCCTCCCCCTGACCCTCTCTTCCTAGTCAACATTTACCTCCTTATGTTTGCATTTGTAGACAGATTTTTTTTTAAGTTCTAGGCTGCGTTTCAGAGACGAGGAATTAATGTGCCCTTTTCAAAGTGGGTGCGTTCATTTCCTGGTAGAGAGAGAGAGAGAGAGGGGAGAGGAGTATATGTGTGTGTCTGTGTCTTTTGTGTGTGTGTGTGTGTGTGTGTTTTTTTTTGTGTGTGTGTATCAGTGTGTGGCTTGACTGTGAAGTATGGAAGTGTGAAGAACTGAGTATGGAGTATGTGGTATTGCAGTGTGAAGTGTAGCAAGGTAAGATTTAGCAACAAATTTTAGCAACATCTCAACACCAGCGCACCAACACCCACTACACCCTAAACCAACTCTATAACTGCTCTTTGGACGTAGGTAAGTGTTGTTAGGTGTAGCTGTGAGAAGTGTGAAAGCGTGTGTTGCAGTGTAAGGTGTAGCAGCGTGAAATATACCAACATCTACTCCACACCAGCTGCTTGTGGTATGGTGTTGTTTGGTGTAGTCATGTTAAGTGTGGTAGTGTGTAGTGTAGCAAGTTATACCAGTGCGAAAATATACCAATATCTACTCCACACCAGTTGCTTGTGGTATGGTGTTGTTTGGTGTAGTCATGTTAAGTGTGGCAGTGTGTAGTGTAGCAAGATATACCAGTGTGATATACCAGCATACACCTCACACCAGTACACCCAATATCCAGTGCTCTTTAAACCAACTCGAAAACTACAGAACATCCAGCACTTACACCCTCCATAAGAGCACACAGAGTCAGCACATTACACCAGTACTCTTATGTACATTAACGCTCCTTAGCACAATCCACTATGGTCCTTATTCTCGTGGGGTAAGAAGGCTCCCTAGCACCTCTTCCTTAGCGATTTATTTTTAGATATGGCTGGCTAGTATCCTTTTATGTGTTATTTATGCCGAGTATGGCGATATTTGAAGGATTTATATAACACAGAATAAGACAGTGAGGTGTGATAGGTAAAATAAATCGCTTACGAAAAGGTGTTAGGGAACTTCCGTAGAGGGGCCACTTGAGAATTTAAGATGGTAGTTTAAGACGTCTGGAGATAGTAAGAAAATAAAAGACGTTCTCGGTCTGAAGGGGTTGGCAACGAAGCATGAGGAATTTAGCTCCTTATTCAGCAACGACTCCCTCTATCCCTACTCAGCAACAACTCCTTCATTCTATCCCTAAACAACCTTCCTTACACCACTCAGTCAGTATACAGGTACACTCCCACACAAGTTACGTTCCTCCCGCACACCTTGAGTAACCCATAGCGTCATATTAGTTTAAGTGTATGAAATTTATCTATTACTTTCCTTCTTCTGTTCGTATTCCATAAAAAAAAAAGTCTATAGTTTATGTGATTAGTTTAAGTTTTATCTTATTTACTATCAAAACTAAAATAACGTAATGAGCTACTGACGAAGAGGAAGAGGTACCTAACTTTTGCGGGTAATTGTGCATACTGTATATTACGGTCTTGATTAACGTCACTGAGTAGGAACACTGCTTGAGCTTTCACTGCTGCCTTTACCTACCCCCTCCAGCACCTGTTATATCCAGCACCACGCCACGCTTGCCTACAGACATAATTTCCCACCCCTGCCACCTGCACTCCCTCCTGCCATACTTCTCGCTACTTTAAAGCTTCACTGTTGCTCTCTCTCTCTCTCTCTCTCTCTCTCTCTCTCTCTCTCTCTCTCTCTCTCTCTCTCTCTCTCTCTCTCTCTCTCTCTCTCTCTCTCCTTCCCAATCACCCCTTCATACTGTAATCTCTTCTGTCTGTCTCTCCCCCTCTGTCTGTTGATACCGTTGTCTTCTCTGTCTCTGTACCCCTCCCCCCCCGCTCTCTCTCTCTCTCTCTCTCTCTCTCTCTCTCTCTCTCTCTCTCTCTCTCTCTCAAAACGTCACATAACTCCCCAACAAGGACCTGGCGAGGATATGAAGGCGATGGTGTTCCCGTGAAAGAGTCATCAGCTGCGTATGATGGCCCAGTTTCCTTAAAAATTGTCTTCGGCCACGACTCAACTTTCGAAGCTTCGTTATAAAGGACTTTGGGGCTTCGTAATGCGGGTTGTCGTATGCTGCTCGCTTTAGAACTGTTTCGTGAGTGGTTTCGGAGCTTCGTTGTGAGGAGTTTGGGTGCTTCGTTATGTGGGGTATGAGTGCTTCGTTATGTCGTGTTTGGAGCTTCGTTATGTGGGTTATGAGTGCTTCGTTTGCGTGTTTTTTTGAGCTTCGTTATGAGGTGTTTTTGAACTTCGCTATGAGGGTTTCAGGGTTTCCTTACGAGGAGATGCTCTTTTCTTTGCATCAAAAATATATCTATACACTGGTCACCATATTAACAAGATGCTAAGGGGTCAAAATTAATACACAAAGATGCATTCTCTGATCTAACTATAGTCTGTTTACTCGTATATGACAAATAATGCCTGACCCTTTTCAGATCAGCCAGCAGTAGGATGTCATCAGCCTGGAGGCTTAAACATACTAGCAACCAAAGAGTATATATATATATATATATATATATATATATATATATAGAGAGAGAGAGAGAGAGAGAGAGAGAGAGAGAGAGAGAGAGAGAGTCTTGCTTGTAAGTGTCTTTGAAGGTTTCTTAACTCCCTTTCCTTAACGATTTATTTTGCACCTTCCACCTTAATTACACTCTTGTCTGGTACTGATGCGAACTATATCGGTAATAAACAGGTAACACAGAGGAAAGTGCTAAGGCGAAATATGCAAAATAAATCGCTAAAGACGAGACGTTACGAAGTCTCCTACGCACCTAAAATGCTCCCTTCAGCCTGTAAGTGCATAAATCTTCGAAGCTCATAACACAACACTCTCCCTTGCTACACTGGCATAACTTGGGCGGTGAGGCAGTGTGGGGGGGGGGGGCTGTTACCGCTAAAGTTATCAGGAGTTGCCGCTACCACCAATACTGCACTCTGGGATGTGTGTGTGTGTGTGTGTGTGTGTGTGTGTGTGTGTGTGTGTGTGTGTGTGTGTGTGTGTGTGTGTGTGTGTGAGGCTTTTTAATGTGTATGTGTATATCTGTGTATCCAAGAGTTAAAGAAATACTTCCACAGATAATACCGAGAGAAAGAGCGCTGGCCACAGACACAAAAATACTGAACAAAAAAATTATAATCTTCCACAAAAATATACACCAGAAGAAATACACATACTAGAAAAATACATACGATACCTTGTGAATATACAGAGGAAATTACATGTATATACGGTAATTCGTGGATAAAATGACTCATCCTAACCATTTTACTCTAACTTGGCCTGAAATTGTCATCCCTCCATCTTGAATGCCGAGTTGTGGCAAGAGATTAACACTAGAATGTGGTGCTAGTCATGAAGAAGTGCTGTGAAAAGGATGTAGAGCTGTAGCACTGTCTTTGAGCTACGTGAAATAAGCTGCAAAAAGACGAAGACCTTGGCCAACTGAACTAGATATACCAGTTCGACAAGAGATCCTCCCCAGGCCTCCCCCCCTGGTCCACACACACACACACACACACACACACACACACACACACACACACACACACACGCACCGTTCCACACACACACACACACACACACACACGCACCGTTCCACACACACACACACACACACACACACACACGCACCGTTCCACACACACACACACACACACACACACACACTTTGATGCTGCTTGTTGCCTCTGCTCCTGCTCCTTTTATTTGTCCTTTGCATCAGGGGCTCGACACAGCACGGGGAAATTATTGAGCCCTTGTGCAAATACCTGGCCGGGTCTGTGGTGTCCCTTCAGGCGTGGTTTTGGTGGTCCCGGGTTCGACTCTGTGACGTTTGCTCCCGGGGTTATAACAGTGGGACGAAGGGGGCTGTTGCTGAGTAGGGATAGAAGGGGTAGATTGTTGCTGAGTAGGGATAGAAGGAAGGGAATGTTACTGAGTAGGGATAGAAGGAAGGGATTGTTGCTGAGTTAATTCTGAGTCTATAGCCCTCGTAAGTAACCTCATCCAGTATCATAAATTTACAGCACAGCATAGACTGGCTTCCTGGTTAAAGAGAGGAATAAATGGCTATATTTCTTAGCTACAGTTCTTTCATCTGAACCTGACCCACAATTTCGTCCTTTCGTAGCTTACTCCACGAAACTCAGTGATAGATAAAAGAGCCCTAAGTCCGTTCCATAGCACTTCTTCGTGATTGCCTGCAGGTTCTGATGTTAATCTATTGTTACGGCTCAGCCTTCAAGATAGAGAGAGAGCAATTTTAGGCCATGTTAGAGTAAAAGGAGTATAGAAGTGGAGGTGAGCATGGGGTGTAATTCAGAAAAAAAAGTAGGAATGAAAGAGGGAATTACACACACACACACACACACACACACACACACACACACACACAAACACACACACACACATTTTCATTCTTACTAGCTTGCTGTTATCTATAAATATTCTCTCTCTCTCTCTCTCTCTCTCTCTCTCTCTCTCTCTCTCTCTCTCTCTCTCTCTCTCTCTCTCTCTCTCTCTCGTCTCCTTCAAGCCCTGCGCCTCCTACTCCTCCTCCTCCTCCTCCTCCTTCTCTATGCACCCTCCTTCCTTCCTATGCACCCCTCTTCCTCTTCCCTATGCTATCTCCCTGCTCCAAATCCACCTTCCCCCTTCCCTATGTACCCTTTGTAAGAGTCTGACTTCCCTTTTCTCCGTTTATTCTCTTCCCTATGTTCCCTATTCAGGCATTATCTCTGTGTCTTTTATTTCCTCTCTCTCTCTCTCTCTCTCTCTCTCTCTCTCTCTCTCTCTCTCTCTCTCTCTCTCTCTCTCTCTCCCTTGACTGTTTAAACTGTTTAATTGGCTGATTGATTCATAGATAGATAAATAGATGGGTAAATAGATAGGTAGATTGATGGATAGATAGACAGACAGACAGACAGCACACACCACCCCACATACTATATACATTCCACAGCATCCATCTTTCTTCATTCCACACCAAGTATCTCTCATTCCACACCCCTCATTCCACACCATCCATCACTCATTCCACATCATCCATCTCTCATTCTACACCATCCATCTCTCATTCCACACCATCCATCACTCATTCCACACCATCCATCTCTCATTCCACACCACCCATCTCGCATTCCACACCCATCCATCTCTCATTCCACACCATCCATCACTCATTCCACACCATCCATCTCTCATTCCACATCATCCATCTCTCATTCCACACCATCCATCTCTCATTCCACACCATCCCTCATTCCACACCATCCATCTCTCATTCCACATCATCCATCTCTCATTCCACACCATCCATCTCTCATTCCACACCATCCCTCATTCCACACCATCCACCTCTCATTCCACACCATCCATCTCTCATTCCACACCATCCATCTCTCATTCCACACCATCCTTCTCTCATTCCACACCATCCATCTCTCATTCCACACCATCCACCTCTCATTCCACACCCCTCATTCCACACCATCCACCTCTCATTCCGCACCCCTCATTCCACACCATCCACCTCTAATTCCATGCCCCTCATTCCACACCATCCATCTCTCATTCCACACCATCCATCTCTCATTCCACACCATCCATCTCTCATTCCACACCATCCACCTCTCATTCCACACCCCTCATTCCACACCATCCATCACATTCCACGCCATCCACCTCTCATTCCACGCCCCTCATTCCACACCATCCATCTCTCATTCCACTTTCACAATTAACTGTCCGGGACTCATATAACTTCTAGTCCCTCTGACGTGACCAATTTTCACCGTAATCTAAACTTTTTATTTTTCGCGCGCCAAAAAAAAAAAAAAAAAAAAAAAAAACAGTCCGCCAACATCATCGACACGTTAATCTAAGAAAGGAGCGACAATTTTGGCGTGATAATTTTGGCGTCATAATTTTGGCGTGACAGTTTTGGCGTGATAATTTTGGCGTGACAGTTTTGGCGTAATAATTTTGGCGTGACAGTTTTGGCGTGATAATTTTGGCGTCATAATTTTGGCGTGACAGTTTTGGCGTGATAATTTTGGCGTGACAGTTTTGGCGTGATAATTTTGGCGTCATAATTTTGGCGTGACAGTTTTGGCGTAATAATTTTGGCGTGACAGTTTTGGCGTGATAATTTTGGCGTCACAATTTTGGCGTAATAATTTTGGCGTGACAGTTTTGGCGTGATAGTTTTAGCGTCAGAATTTTTAACGCGAAAATTTGGACATAGTTTTGGCGTGATAATTTTGGCGTAATAATGTTGGCGTGACAGTTTTGGCGTGATAATTTTGGCGTGACAGTTTTGGCGTGACAGTTTTGGCGTGATAATTTTGGCGTAATAATTTTGGCGTGACAGTTTTGGCGTGATAATTTTGGCGTAATAATTTTGGCGTCACAGTTTTGGCGTGACGAAAAGTGAGATGAAAAATAATTGTTTCCTTGATTTTTTTTTTTTTTTTTTTTTTGCTTTACTCTTCTTACTTTAACTTGGTCAAAAATTGCCATCTCTCCGTCTTGAATGCTGAGTCGTAACAATAAATTAACGCTAGAACTTGGTGCTAGTCACGAAGCAGTGCTATGGAAAAGGATGCAGAGGCCTAGCATTGTCTTTCTCTGCCACTGAGCTACGTGAAATAAGCTGCAAAGGTACGAAAATCTGGGCCAAGTTAAGGTGAAGGAACTATAGATAATCGTATTAAAATTAGGTCACCTTATTAACATACCTGAGAGGTGACGCAATCAGGGCCGTATTACAAGTCGTATTGCAGGTGTCTTAGTTCCTTTTTCTTGGCGATTTATTATTCTTATTCCAGCTCAGTATTCTTTTCCATGATATTAAATTCGCTTTATTGTCAATATAGTTTGCCTCAGTAACATACAAGAGGATGTTAAGGGATAACATGCAAAATAAATCGCTAAGGAATAAGTGTTGAGGTGTGCAAAAATACACACACACACACACACACACACACACACACACACACACACACACACTGGTATATATTGAAAAAGGAAAGAAGAAAAGAAACAGAAAAAGAAACAAAATCACCTCTTCCACTTTGTCCACTCCTCCACCATGGCCACACAGCCTTCTCCACGAGCGTCTCCACTTTGCCTCTCGTCCACACTCACGTCCACACCCACTTCACACCCACATTAACACCTGCAAACATCTACACCCACACCTTCTTACTCCCCATTCACCCCTAAATCGTCCTACACACCCACACCCCCACCCTCACCCCCACCCATACACCCACCCCTTCACTCTCATCCACACCCACACACCCACATCTACACCTACACGTATACCACACCCTCACCCACACTCAATTCAGCACTCATCCACATCCACAGCCCAACATCCTCACACACACACACACACACACACACACACACACACACACACACACACACACACACACACATCGTCTGATGGTATCAAGAATAAAATAGGAAATAAATCACTAGAAAGAAGGAGTTAAGGTATTTAAAATCGTCTGAAGATGAGAGAGAGAGAGAGAGAGAGAGAGAGAGAGAGAGAGAGAGAGAGAGAGAGAGAGAGAGCAGTTTGCGAGAGAAAATAGGCCACGAGAGAGAGAGAGAGAGAGAGAGAGAGAGAGAGGTAAACTAAGAACAAGGGTAGTGGAGAGCAAGGTCTACGTTCGTACATCCTCC
>NC_136992.1:2322500-2352500 GCF_032717465.1 Coenobita brevimanus | reverse complement strand
AAGATGAGATGTGCATGTAGAATGAGAGAGGATGAGAGAGAGAGAGAGAGAGAGAGAGAGAGACTGACAGATACTGAGACGTGGAGATGAGAGCGAGAGACTTTGCCTGAGAGATCACAGAATGAGACGAGGGGATGAGACGAAGCGACTGTCTGAGATGAGAATATGAGATAAGGTGAGGGCGAGAGATAGCCTGAGAGATATTGAGACAAGGAGATGAGGGCTATCAGTCTTCCTCAGAATTAATATCTCCCTCAATCTCCACCCTTCCTCACCATCTCCACCAATCTCCACCAATCTCCACCCTCTACCCTATCTCCCTCTAGCCACGCCTCTCTCCCTCAGTCTCAGTCCTTCCCCCAGTATCTCCAACAATCTCCATCAATCCCCACCTTTCCCTTAGCATCTCTATCCATCTCCATCAATCTCCACCTTTCCCTTAGCATCTCTACCAATCACCACCAATCTCCATCCTTCCCTTAGTACATGTATCTCCACCAATCCCCACCTTTCCCTCATCATCTCTACCTATCTCCACCAATCTCCACCTTTCCCTCATCATCTCTACCTATCTCCACCAATCTCCACCTTTCCCTCATCATCTCTACCTATCTCCACCAATCTCCACCTTTCCCTCATCATCTCAACCTATCTCCACCAATCTCCACCTTTCCCTCATCATCTCTACCTATCTCCATCAATCTCTATCCTACTTTTATCATCTTCCATCTCCATCACCACCTCCACTCATCACCACCGTTTCCCACCTATCTCCAACAATCTCCACCATCTCTTGCACGGTCTCCATCTTCGTATCTCCCTAGCCTTCACGGAAAACACGAAAAATTGCTCGTAGACGAAGTTTGTGGGGGAGGGAAGAAGTGAATGGGGTTATTCAAATGAGGGTGAAGGGGAGGGGGAGGCTATGGGGAGGGGGAAGCCAGGGGGAGGGGGAGGCTATGGGGAGGGGGAAGCCAGGGGGAGGGGGGTCTAGGAGGGAGGGGAGGGGGGAAAGCTAGGGGGAGGGGAAAAACTAGGGGGAGGGGGAAAGCTACGGGGAGGGGCAAACTAGAAGAGGGGAGGGGCCAACTAGGAGGGGGAGGGGACCGACTAGGAGGGAGGGGGAAGGGGCCATTTTGGGAGGGGAGAGGGGACAAAATGAGGGAGGGGAGAGTGGGATAAGGAGGAGGAGGAGAGAATGGGGGGAGCGATTCTACGCTTCCAACAAAAGTTACGTCTCTCTCTCTCTCTCTCTCTCTCTCTCTCTCTCTCTCTCTCTCTTCTACGCCCATTATTCCGAAACGCCTAATCACCTTATCCTACAGAGGCGATAATAACTGATAAGAAAAATAAAGACAGCCATTATCAAATACAATCTCCCTTAACAAATTACTGATAAACACAACGAGAGCAGAAAATGTACCCATTTCACTCTAACTTGGCCCAAAATTGCCATCTCTCCATCTTGAATGCTGAGCTGTAACAGTGGATTAAAAGTAGAATCTGATAGTCACGAGGAAGTGCTATGGAGAAGTGTAGCCTGGTCTGTCTGTCTGCCACTGAGCTACGTGAAATAAGCTGAGGAAGGAGAAATATCTGGACCAAGTTAAGGTGAAAGGAGTATAGAAATTTTGACTAACGTTCTCTTCTAACTCTCCTGAAGTAACTCTCCCTTCTTCCCTCTTTCAGTAACTCTCCCTTCTTCTTCCTTCTGCAGTAACTCTCTCTTCTTCTTCCCTCTTACAGGAACTCTCCCTTCCTCTTCCTTCTGTAGTAACTCTCCCATCTTCTCATGTATAGTAACTCTCCCTTCTCTTCCCCTTCTGCAGTCACTCTCCCTTCTTCTTCCTTCTGCAGTAACTCTCCCTTCCTCCGCCTTACACTAACTCTCCCTTCTTCTTCCCCTCCCGCAGGTCCAGAATTTTGGGGCGTGATAAACCCGGCGTGGGCGATGTGTACGGAAGGACGCCGACAGTCGCCAATTAACCTGGACCCACGCACCTTGCTGCACGATCCAAACCTCACACCTGTCTCCTTTGATAAGACTCAGGTAGGTGGCAATTAGTTACACACACACACACACACACACACACACACACACACACACACACACACACACACACACACACAGCTTACCTACATGCATTCAGCTTAGCAAATAATTCTAAGGTTTTTAGAATAGTCAAATATTATGTCACATTCTCTCTCTCTCTCTCTCTCTCTCTCTCTCTCTCTCTCTCTCTCTCTCTCTCTCTCTCTCTCTCTCTCTCTCTCTCTCTCTCTCTCTCTCTCTCTCACCACAAACCCCTGGTCATTTTTTCTCATGTAAATTGTTGTTATATTTGCTGCATGAACGGGTATAGGGAAGTGTCGATTGGGTGAAAATGACAAATGCTCAAAATAGTTTACTGGGTACGAGAGAGAGAGAGAGAGAGAGAGAGAGAGAGAGAGAGTATGTGTGTGTGCCAGATAAAAGCTATCGTCACATTCTTCCTGCAGAGTTTGATAGATAAGTTGACAGACATACAGACAAACATAGGTAGGCAGGTAGAGAGAGAGAGAGAGAGAGAATTGATTGATAATAAACTTATAGATTGATAGACAGACGGATGGACAGATTGGTAGTTAGCAGGCATGGGACTTAAAACTCTCCCTCTCTCTCTCTCTCTCTCTCTCTCTCTCTCTCTCTCTCTCTCTCTCTCTCTCTCTCTCTCTCTCTCTCTCTCTCCATGTGTCCCGGTATCTCCCCCCAGGTGCAGGGCGTACTAGTGAACACAGGACACAGTTTGGAGTGGAGGGTGAAGTCATCCTCGGGCCCACCTGTCAACCTCTCAGGGGGACCTCTCTCCTACACCTACTCCGTCAGCCACCTCAGACTCCACTTCGGCGAGAGGGACCTACAGGGCTCAGAACACACCGTGGCCAACTATGCCTTCCCTGCTGAGGTGGGTTGGGGTTGGGTTGGGCTTGGTTAGGTTGGGGTTGGGTTAGACTGGGTTGGGCTTGGTTAGATTGGGTTGGGTTGAGGTTGGTTAGGATGGTATGGACGGAGTTACTTTAGGCTATGTTGAGTTGGACTGGGGTGGGTTGGGTTGGGGTGGGGTTGGGTTGGAGTGGGTATGGCTTGATTTGACTTGGTTGAGGTGGGCTGGCCTGTGTCGAGCTGAGGTGGGTTAGGATGGTATGGGCGGGGTTGGTTGGGGTTTAGTTTGGGTTGGGTTGGGTGGGTTGAACTGTACTGATCTAAGATGGGTTAGGATGGTATAGGCTGGGTTGGGTGGGGTTTGCTCTGGTTGGGTTAAGTTAGGGTAGGCTTGTTTGGGTTCGATCATGCTGAGCTGAGGTGGGTTAGGATGGAATGGGATGGGTTGGTTTAGGTTAGGTTTGGCTGGGTTGGGTTAAATTTGGGTCTGCAGGTTGATTTCGGTTTGCCTGGGTTGGGTTAGTGTGTATGAGGTGTTCTGGGTTAGACTGGGATGGGTTGGGTTTCATCTGGTCTAATTTAGGTTGTTTTGGGTTAGCTGGGTTAAAAATGAAACGTGTGGCTTTGTAGGGTGTGATAGTGTGAAGTATGACATTTTGTGGAGTAGCAGTGTGATGGTGTGAGGTGTGGTAGTGTGTGGTGTGGCAGTGTGAGGTGTGGTAGTGCGTGGTGTGGCAGTGCGTGGTGTGGTAGTGTGAGGTGTGGCAGTGTGAGGTGTGGTATTGCGTGGTGTGGTAGTGTGAGGTGTGGTAGTGTGTGATGTGGCAGTGTGAGGTGTGGTAGTGTGTGATGTGGCAGTGTGAGGTGTGGTAGTGTGATGTGTAGTAGTGTGAGAGGTGGCATTATGAGGAGAGGAAATGCGTAATGTGTTTCCTATTCCTACCTATTTAATATTTTCATAGCAAATAGAGTGATGATGATGATGATGATGATGATGATGATGATGATGATGATAACGATAGACAGTGATGACGAAGACGACGACAAAGATGATGATGATGATGGAGTGATGAAGACAACGACGACAACAAATGACGATGATGATGATGATGGTGATGATGATGATGATGATGATGATGATGATAACCTCTACTAAGCTCTTCTAACACCTCTTCTAACCCCTTCTAACCCTCCTCCAGCTTCAGGTCTACGGCTACAACGCTCAGCTATACCGTAACTTCACCCAGGCGGCCTCTCAGGTGTATGGCGTGGTGGCGGTCGGGGTCATGATACAGGTAGGTCAAGGTCAAGGTACAGGTAGGTCAAGGTCAAGGTAAGGTAGGTCAAGGTCAAGGTAAGGTAGGTCAAGGTCAAGGTACAGGTAGGTCAAGGTCATGGTAAGGCAGGTCAAGGTCAAGGTAAGGTAGGTCAGGGTCAGGGTACAGGTAGGTCAAGATCAAGGTAAGGTAAGTCGGAGTCGTAGTACAAGTAGATCAAGGTCATGATACAGGTAGATCGGGGTCATGGTACAGGTAGGTCAAGGTCAAGGTAAGTTAGGTCAGGTGCCAGGAAGGGGGTGCCTATACTACGTTCACTTTAAATTGACCTGGAATTGCCATCTCTGGTTCATGAATGCTGAGTTGTAGTAGCAGATTGACACTAGAATATGGTGCTAGTCACGAAGAAGTGCTGTGGAAAGGATGCAAACTCATAACCATTACTTTAACCATGAGTAAAATTGTCATCTCTCCATCTTGAATGCTGATTTGCAAAGGTAGATTAACGCTAGACTATGGTGCTAGTCACGAAGAAGTGCTATGGAATGGGTGTAGAGCCGTAGCACTGTCTTCATCTGCCACTGAGCTACGGGAAATAAGCTGCGGAGGGACGAAATTCTGGGCCAAGTTTAGGTGAAAGCACTATAGACACTCCCTCCAGCCTGGGTTAAGGACAGAGGGTGGACATGTACGTGAGAGAGAGAGAGAGAAAGAGAGAGAGAGAGAGAGAGAGAGTATATCAATTACTTATGTCAGTAATTATTCAGTCCATCCTTTTATGTCTTTATACATCTACTCATCATTTACTCAGTCACCCAGTCTATCTATCCATCTATCTATCTCCCTATTAATTTATCTACCTGCATCTTCCCTACAGCTAGGCGACCGTACCTCTCCAGCATTAGCCAGAATGCTTCAGGGACTGCCCAGTGTCAGATATGGCGGTGAGTACTCGAAGATGGTGAGTAAGATGGTAAGCTGGTGAGTAAGATGGTGAGTAAGATGGTAAGATGGTGAGTAAAATGGTGAGTACTCTAAGATGCTGGGTATTCCACACACACACACACACACACACACACACACACACACACACACACACACACACACACACACACACACACACACACACACACACACACACACACACACACACACACACACACACACACACACACACACACACACACACACACACACACACACACACACTCACACACACACACACACACGCTGTAATATGACTCCTTCTCTGTTGCCTCCATCTTCTCCTTCACCTTGCATCCCTTCCTCACACTAACCCACACAGAGCAGAAAGCCAGAGCAGCAGATGGAGAAGAGAGATTGTTATTAGTTAGATCTAGCTTTAATTCTTAGTTATTGCCACACTCTCCTACTCACCCACTCACTCACTCACTCACTCGCTCACTTACTCATCTGACTCAAGGTAGTTCGTTGCATTTCCGGTATATATCTTTATACTCACATAATGATCTTTCCTCTCATTTACTCATTAAACTCATTGCTTTGTTGATCCATCCCCTGACTCATCTCACTCCTCACTCACCTCACAGCCCACTCATCTCACTCCTCACTCATCTCATTCCTCACTCAGCTCACTCTTCACTCATTTCACTCCTCACTCATCTCACCCCCTCACTCATCTCACTCCCCACTCACCTCACGTCCCTTCCTCACACTCACCAACTCACGCACCAAGTTAGAAAGTGGTGCTACTGACATGACCATCCCAGCAAGGGCAGTAAGTGGTAAAGAAGTGACCTGGCCCGACCTGACTTTAAAATGCACCTTACACCTTTCCCATCCCCGTCCCTAAAAATACTGTACCATATTACTGTCCTGTATCACTGTACCATATTAATGTACCATCTTTTTGTACCCTATTACCGTACCCCCTTTGGCTGTGGCTGTGTTGGTATGGTTTATTTCTTTTATTTTCTTTCGTTCATTTTTCTTGTTCTTGGTGATGATGATGATGATGATGATGATGGAGGTAGTGATGATGTCGATGATAATGACGGTGATTAAGATGACTTTGATGATAATGAAGACGACGACGACAGTGATGAAAATGATGATGGTGGTGGTGGTGGTGATCTGTGTCGGTGATAATGAAGACAATGATGATGATGATGATAATGATGATGATGACGAAGGTGATCTGCGACGGTGATAATAAAGCGATGATGTTTATGATAATGATGATATGATTTTGATGATGATGATGATGACTCTCTCCCCGTGTCGTTCCAGGGTCGTCATCGCCTCCTCACGACCTGGTGGTGAGTGAACTGCTGCCCACGACCGACCACTACCTCACGTACGAGGGTTCCCTGACCGTTCCGGGATGCCACGAGACGGTTACCTGGATCCTGCCCAATAAACCCCTGTACATCGCCTTCACACAGGTAAAGCAGGTATCATTAACACTCCTAGGCTCACTAATTACTCTACACACAGGTAAAGCAGGTATCATTAACACTCCTAGGCTCGCTAATTGCTCTACACACCTTCACTGATTAACACAGGACAGGTCACGTAAGGTAAGGTCAGGTTAAGTTAGTTTAGGTTAGGTTAGGTTAGGTAAGGTAAGGTATGGTAAGGTAAGGTAAGGTAAGGTAAAGTGAGGGCAGGTATGAACAGGTAAAGTAAGGTAAGGTTAGGTTAGGTTAGGTTAGGTCAGGTTTGATTAAATTGGGTTGGGTTGGGTCAGGATACGTTCAACTTGACTATGTTACTCTCGATTCACTATAACACTCACAGGATATGGCTTGGGCAGGTGTCGTCTTACGTGTCTCATACTCCTGGCGAGTAAAAGAAACATTGCTTTTAACGCCTCAGACCCTCGCTTCCTCTATCTTCTTCCCGATGCAGTCTTCCACACGACTCCCCTTTCATCTGCAGCAACACACGGCTCAGTCTTTCATCTTCCTTCAGTGTCCTCGATGTCTGCGCGTCGTGTTATCTTTCTTGGATACGTCGCCTTCCTTCTTTAGCAGTATCAGCTTCCCAAAGGCTAGATGTGTTGAACCGACCCCACATTCTTTTTAACCCTGCTTTTATATTGACCGTGCAAAGAAGCCTACAGTATAATTCGCCCCTGTTTGGAGTAGAGCTTTTACACGTTAAATAGTTTACCACAAGTAGTATTTATAAACAAGGCGACATGTAATCCATTTTCTCTCATTTACTTCCTTCTCCCACTTTCGACTTTCAGTTTCTCTCTCTCTCTTTGCCGCAGTGCTTCATCACTCTCCCTCAACAGTCATGATTTTAGGCAACAGTGTTTTTGAACTTTCTACATGCGTTTTATTTAGATTAAAATGAGTATCTAGCGCCCGTTCTTCGACACACTCTTACTCCTTTTTCAGCTCGACTCTGTACCTCAAAAATTAACCATTATTCTGGGTATTTGAAAGTGGAATTATTGTTATTTTGGTTTTCAGCTCCTCAAGTTTCCTAGGAAGGGGTGGCAAGACATTCATCCTTTGGTTCCTTCTTCTTTTCACATACAAACTGGCTAAAAATGGTGCATAAATTTTGGAGGACACTTTTTTCCTATCGTGTTTTGGGCCAGGCTACACAGATGAATTTCCTGTATTCAGCATCAGAGCAGTGGACACGGGTGGAATGAGGAAGTGTTTTATTTTATTCCTACCACGCCAGACGATTTTATAGCTCTTAGGACGGACCCTCTCTCAGTCAAGGAAGTGATAGTCAGGAAGAAGTGCTGTGGAAAGAATGGAGACTCTAGCACTTCACACTAACTAGACGAAAAAGAAAGTTGTCATGTCTCCATCTTGAAAGCCGAGATGTAGAAATTGATTGACACTAGATTAAGGTGCTTCCCAGTTCGAAAATGTCTTCAGAGATTAAGAATATTATCTGGTGAGAGCACGAATGGACAGAGAAACAGGCCTTGAGGGAAATAAGAGGAGGAAATAATTACAGAGGAAATGCTGATAGAGGAAATAATTATAGAGGAAATACTGATAGAGGAAATAATTACAGAGGAAATAATTATAGAGGAAATAATGATAGAGGAAATAATTACAGAGGAAATAATTATAGAGGAAATACTGATAGAGGAAATAATTATGGAGGAAATAATTACAGAGGAAATAATTATAGAGGAAATAGTGATAGAGGAAATAATTACAGAGGAAATAATTATAGAGGAAATAATGATAGAGGAAATAATGATACAGGAAATAATGATACAGGAAATAATTATAGAGGAAATAATGATACAGGAAATAATTATAGAGGAAATAATGATACAGGAAATAATGATACAGGAAATAATGATAGAGGAGATAATTATAGGGGAAATAATTATAGAGGAAATAATTATAAAGGAAATACAGTATTGATAGAGGAAATAATTATAAAGGAAATACAGTATTGATAGAGGAAATAATTATAGAGGAAATAATGATACAAGAAATAATTATAAAGGAAATAATTACAGAGGAAATAGTTATAGAGGAAATAATGATAAAGGAAATAATGATAAAGGAAATAATTATAGAGGAAATAATTATAATTGGGAACGTAAACCCAACAGCTGTAAACACGAAACGTCACGCGAAATGAACAGATCTTGAATTTGCCTCTCTGTTATCTTTTTTTTGTTTTGTTTTTCTTGGTGGGAGCAATTTTACGGGCTCCTGGCCTTTGGTTCCTTCTTTCTTGCAAAAAAAAAAAATGGTGAAGGAAGCGGCTCGGGATGACACCAGCATTTAATTTGGCTACAGGTAAAAAAAAAAAAAAATAGCTCAAAATTGATCCCCCCCCAAAAAAAAAGTATCGCTCAAAAAGGGGTCCCCAAAAAGTATCGCTCAAAAAAGGGTCCAAAAAAAGTATCGCTCAAAAAGGGGTTAAAAAAAAAAGTATCGCTCAAAAAGGGGTAAAAAAAAAAGTATCGCTCAAAAAGGGGTAAAAAAAAAAGTATCGCTCAAAAAGGGGTAAAAAAAAAAGTATCGCTCAAAAAGGGGTAAAAAAAAAGTATCGCTCAAAAAGGGTAAAAAAAAAAAGTATCGCTCAAAAGGGGTAAAAAAAAAAAAAGTATCGCTCAAAAAGGTAAAAAAAAATTATCGCTCAAAAAAGGGTAAAAAAAAAAATTATCGCTCAAAAGGGTTAAAAAAAAAAAAAAGTATCGCTCAAAAGGGGTAAAAAAAAAAAAAGTATCCCTCAAAAGGGGTAAAAAAAAAAAAAAGTATCGCTCAAAAAGGGCCCCCAAAAAAAAGTATCGCTCAAAAAAGGGCCCCAAAAAAAAAGTATCGCTCAAAAAAGGGCCCCAAAAAAAAAGTATCGCTCAAAAAGGAGTAAAAAAAAAGTATCGCTCAAAAAAGGGTCCAAAAAAAGTATCGCTCAAAAAGGGGTAAAAAAAAAGTATCGCTCAAAAAGGGGTAAAAAAAAAGTATCGCTCAAAAAAGGGTCCAAAAAAAAGTATCGCTCAAAAGGGGTCCAAAAAAAGTATTGCTCAAAAGGGGTCCAAAAAAAAGTATCGCTCGAAAGGGGTGAAAAAAAAAGTATCGCTCAAAAAGGGGTAAAAAAAAAAAAAAAGTATCGCTCAAAAGGGTCCCCAAAAAAGTATCTCTCAAAAGGTGTCGAAAAAAAAAAAGTATCGCTCAGAAAAAGGTAACTTCATCTACAATACACGTCCAACACACATTCCTCGTTCTTGTCTCATTGCTTCATAGATAGATAGATAGATAGATAGGTAGATAGGTAGATAGACAGATAGGTAGGTAGATGGGTAGATAGACATATAGATAAGTAGATAAATAGGTAGATAGATAGACACAGGTAGACATAGATAGATAGATAGATAGATATGTAGGTAGGAAGATACCGTGCGTACAGAGGCTTAAGGTGTAAAGTTGCCATCTCTCCTGTAGAAAGAATAACACTAGAATATGATGCTAGTCACGAAGAAGTGCTACGGAAAGGATGTAGGGCCGTAGTACTATATTATTCTCCCACCTGTGCTGTAACAAGAGATAAAAACACTAGAATATGGTGCTAGTCACGAAGAAGTGCTAGGAAAAAGAAGTAGGGCCGTCGTATCATCTTATTCTGCCGCTGAGCTACGTGAAATAAGCTGCAAAAGGACGAAAATACCGTCATGTTAAAAGTGAGCGAACTACAGTGAGATAAAAAAGTTGTTACGTAGTTAAGGGCGAGTCTTTGATGTCCCTCTGATCTAACGCGGCTACAGAGTGTCCCAAAAATACGGCAGAAGAGATGCGATTAGGGTAATGACGGTGCGCTGAACTTTTGACGCTGCTGTAGAGAGGGAGAGGCTAATGTGATCGGGTACAGCCAGACAAAAAAAAGTTGTCACGATCAAGACTCTACCGTGTCCCTCCGAAAAATGAGGTTAAACGAGATGCGATTATGGTGATGATGAAGCGCTAAACTTTTTGACGCTACTGTAGGAGGGCAGATAAATGTAATAAAGTACAGAAAAAAAAAATAATAGTAATGTAATCAAAAGTTCGCTTACACTCCCTCCCTGGTTGTGGAGAAGGAAGAAATTACAGGAAAATGTGGAGAGAGAGAGAGAGAGAGACAAAAAGTTATCAAAAAATGGTCATTAAAAAAAAAATCATTAAAAAAAAAGTCATTGAAAATAGCCACAAAAAATAGTCATCAATGTCCTAAAAATAGTCACCTGAAAATAGTCATCAAGAAGCAATTAAAAAAAAAGAATAGTCCAAAAAATAGTCCTCAAAAAATAGTCATCAAAAAAGTCATCAAAAATAGTCATCAGAAATAGTCATCAAAAAATAGTCATCAAAAAATAGTCATCAAAAAATAGTCATCAAAAAATAGTCATCAAAAATAGTCATCAAAAATAGTCATCAAAAATAGTCATCAAAAATAGTCATCAAAAATAGTCATCAAAAAATAGTCATCAAAAATAGTCATCAAAAAATAGTCATCAAAAAATAGTCATCAAAAATAGTCATCAAAAAATAATCAAAAAATAGTCATCAAAAATAGTCATCAAAAAATAGTCATCAAAAAATAGTCATCAAAAAATAGTCATCAAAAATAGTCATCAAAAATAGTCATCAAAAATAGTCATCAAAAATAGTCATCAAAAAATAGTCATCAAAAATAGTCATCAAAAAATAGTCATCAAAAATAGTCATCAAAAAATAGTCATCAAAAAATAGTCATCAAAAATAGTCATAAAATCATCAAAAAATTACCATGACTCCTTCTGTGCCTTACATGTCGAGTCACTACGTAGAACTCTGAATTGCTCTTATGAAGGTGGGGACGCTACCATCCACTCACTCGATATGGCGCCACTTTCAGGTGACTCTACACTGAATAGCAAGCCAGGCATCCTATAACTAACCAAAGGACACCTCGTGGTCTGGTAGGTTCAGGCGCTTCAAAATACAAAGGTTGGTTGGGGTATATTGCTCACACCATGCTACTCAGGGAAGGGTGACTGGTCTCTCTCTCGTCTCAAGTATCCTTTCAGTAAGTCAGGAATTTTTTATCTTTCTTGTCAGGACTCTCAGATGATTCTAACTTTATTCCCGCCATTAACAAAGGACTTTACTCAGCTTAGGGGGAGAAGTTGGGAATAAATCGGACAGAAGAGTGTGTTTCGGCAGACGGTTTTACTCCAAAGGGCCTCCCCGTCTGCGTCGCCCCAGAAGGGTTGCTAGGGCGGAAAATTCTCCTCCCCAGCCCCGGTATTTTGTCAAAGGAATTCCACTGCCAGCCTGCCCTGCCCTGCCCTGCCCTGCCCTCCCCTGTCCTCCCTTGTCCTGCCTTGCCGTGCCCTCCTCTGTCCTGCCCTTGCCTTGCCTTGCCCTGCCCTGCCCTGCCTTGTCCTGCCCTTGTCCTGCTCTTGCCTTGTCCTGTCCTACCCTTCCCTACCCTTGCCCTGCTCTGTTCTGTCCTACCCTACCCTTGCCTTGTCCTGTCCTGCCCTACCATCCCTTGTCCTGCCCTGCCTTGCCCTCCCCTGCCCTGCTGTTGCCTTGCCCCGGGTACTATCGGGAAGGGTAATTGGTGGGGGGACAGAGGGGGAAGGTAGAAGGAGGGGGTGAGGGAGAAAAGAGAGGTTGGGAGAGATGAGAGAGAGAAGCTGGGAACGAGAGGAGGGGGAAAAATTGAGAGCAAGGGAAAAGAGGAGGATGACTACTAACCTGCCCTGCCCTGCCCTGCCCTGCCCTGCCCTGCCCTGCCTCGGGTTCTGTCGGCAGGGGTAATGGTAGGGAGCAGGTGGGGTGACATGGAGGTGGGGAGAGGGATATTTGAGCGGGGAGGGGGAGATAAAAGACCAAGAGAAATGGGAGAAGAGTGACAGACAGAGGGAGGGTGAGGGATGGAGAGGGAAGCAAAAAAACAGCAGGGTGAGAGGGAAATAGGAGCATGGAGCGGGAGAAGAGAGAAAGGAAGCAGAGAAAGGGGAGAAGAATGGCAGACGAAGATAGGGAGAAGGAGGTAGGGTAGACTGAGAAGCAAAGAAGAGAGAGAGAGGGGAGAGACTAGGATGGAGCGATGTAAGAGGAAAGGGGACGTGTGAGAGAGAAGAGATAGGGGTAAAGATAGGCAGGGGAATGAAGAAAGGGAAGATAGGAGGGGGTTAAGAGGGCGAAGGGAGATGGAGGGATAGAAGGAAGGGAGAAAAATATGTATAGGGAGATGGGAGAGAGAGAAGAGAAGGAGAGGTGGAAGAGGAGATAGTGGCGAGAACAGAGTGATGGGAGGAGAGGTGAAGTACAGAGTGAGGAGGAAGGAGAGAGAGACTGAGGCAGAGAAGAGATAGAGAGAGGAAAAGAGCGACTGAAGGGACAAGGAATGAAGAGAGAGAGAGGGGGGGATATGGGCGATGGGGGGGAAGAGGGGGGAGGGGGAAGAGGGAGGGGTGGAAGGGGGAAGAAAAGAGGAAGGGAGAGGGAGAGATGGAAAGATGGAGGAGGAGGAAGAGAGGAAGGTAGGAGTATGGAGAGAGAGAGAGAGAAATAGAGAGAGAAAGGGGATACAAGGAACAATGGTAGAGAGAAGGGTAGTGGGAGAGAGAAGAGAAGGGGGGAAGGAAAAGGAAGGTGGAGATGACTGGGTGAAATGAAGGAGAAAAGAATGGAAATGAAGAAGGGAGAGGAAGAAGAGAGGAAAGATAAAGAGAGAAAAAGAATGAGAGAGAGAGAGAGAGAGAGAGAGAGAGAGAGAGAGAGAGAGAAAGAGAGAGAGAGAGAGAGAGAGAGAGAGAGAGAGGAACGAAGAAGAGAAGAGAGAAGGGTGAAGAGAGGAAGATAGGTATGGGGAGAGGAGGAGTGCAAAGGAGTACAAAGGAGTGCAATTAAAAGCAGATGGTGAAAGTAGAAGTATTAAAGAATTCAAGATAAATAGATAGATAGATAGACAAACAGATAGATAGGTAGAAAGATAGATAGTATACAAATTTCAGACAATTCAACTATACACACACACACACACACACACAAGCAAGCAAGCCAAATCAGAAAAAATATAAAAAAAACTCTGGATAACAGCAAGCTAAAAGAAGAAATATGAAAAAAATCCTCGCCAGGTGTGCACAAAAGCGTCCCACTAAAATTTAAAGATGACTAAAACATTGGAACAGCGGCGGATGGTGGGCAATACCGGGAGAAAGCGAAATGGACAGAAAAAAACAGAAAAAAACACACAGAGGGTAGCACAGAAAATACAGAGATACAGAGAAAAACATAGAGATACATGGAAAAACACAGATACACGGAAAAACACGGAGAAAAACATAGAGGTACACAGAAAAACACATTCTCAGAAAAACACAGATACAGAGAAAAACAGAGACACAGAAAAACAGATACACAGAAAAAAAAGATACACAGAAAAACACAGATACACAGAAAAACACAGCGATATACAGAAAAACACAGAGATACACAGAAAAACACTGACATGCACAGAAAAAACACAGAGATAAACATGAAAACAGATACACAGAAAAACAGAGATACACAGAGATACACAGAAAAACACAGAGATAACAGAAAAACACAGAGATACACAGAAAAACACAGATACACAGAAAAACACAGAGATACACAGAAAAACACAGAGATAACAGAAAAACACAGAGATACACAGAAAAACAGAGATAACAGAAAAACACAGAGATACACAGAAAAAAACAGAGGTACACAGAAAAACACAGATACACAGAAAAACACAGATACACAGAAAAACACAGAGATACACAGAAAAACACAGATACACAGAAAAACACAGAGATACACAGAAAAACACAGAGATACACAGAAAAACACAGAAATACACAGAAAAACACAGATACACAGAAAAACACAGAGATACACAGAAAAACACAGAGATACACAGAAAAACACAGAGATAACAGAAAAACACAGAAATACACAGAAAAACACAGATACACAGAAAAACACAGAAATACACAGAAAAACACAGAGATACACAGAAAAACACAGAGAGGTACACAGAAATAAAAACATACAATGAATGCTTGGAATAGGGTGGTAAAGGTCACGTAAATGTATAAAGAAAACACACATACGTACACATTTCACACACACACACACACACACACACACACACACACACACACACACACAACTGGAGTATTTTGAGAAGTTAAAAAAAAATAGGGAAGAAAATACAGATTCGGATACACACACACACACACACACACACACACACACACACACACACACACACACACACACACACACGAGATAGAGAGAGAGAGAGAGAGAGAGAGAGAGAGAGAGAGCATCCCAGACATAAGGACATAACCATAAGTGAATTCTTTTTTTTTTTCTTTTTTTTTCTTTACATTTTTGTGACTCTGAATCTGGAGAGGGACGCCTTCACGTGGTGGCACTGATATATCCTGGCGGTGGAGCTGCCTGGCTATACACGCGTCCCTCAACTCCCTCCCTATCCCCCGAAAGGTGGATGGAGGGCTAGTGGAGAGGGGTAGCTTCAGCCTTCAGTCCACTGGGTTTAACAAATGGATGGATGGATAGGTGGATAGGTAGATAGATAGAAAGGTAGATGGATAGATAAATGGGTAGGAAGATAGATAGACAGACAGACAGGCAGATAGACAGATAGATAGACAGATAGACAGATAGATAAATGAATAGATAGATAGATAGACAGATAGACAGATAGATAAATGAATAGATAGATAGATAGGTGATAGATAGATAGGTAGATGGACAGTTAGATAAGTTTTACACATAGGCGATATCTCCTGAACTCATGGACAGATTTCCACCAAACATTTGTCAATGATGCAGTATGAAGGGACGATGAACTAATTAGGTCAGCAAGGTCAAGGGGTCAAAGGTCAGGGTCATACGGGGTCGACTTGGTTCATCTTTAATCTCACTTCAGTCCACTGTTATTTCCTTCATGGCGGTTGTTTGGCAAGTCTGTAAGTTTTATTTGTTTGTTTTGTTTATTCACTAATTCGTTGCTTTGTTTATTTTATCACTAGACTAATTTTCCCCGCTCATTCTCTTCTTTTCTGTAGTCATCTCCTCCTTTCCTCCACTCATTCTCTCCTTTCCTCCACTTATTCTCTCCATCTCTCCCCTCATTCTCTCCATCCCTCCACTCCTTCTCTCCATCCCTCCACTCATTCTCTCCATCTCTCCATTCTCTCCATCTCTCCACTCATTCTCTCCATCTCTCCACTCATTCCCTCCATCTCTGTACTCATTCTCTCCATCTCTCCTCAACCGATGCGCAGACGAACGACAATAATAATACTTTTCACACTCAATCTCTCCTTCTTTTCTCTCCACTCATTCTCTCCATCTCTCCACTCATTCCCCCCATCTCTCCACTTCTTCCCTCCACCTCTCCACTCACTCTTTCCATCTCTCCTCCCTCCACAGATGCGCAGTCTTCGTCGTCTCAAGCAGGGCTCCTCAGACTTCCACAGAAACGCACCTGTAGCCAATAACTTCCGGCCCATCCAATCGGCTCACCATCGCACCGTCCGCACCAACATCCACTTCTCTCAGCCCGCCCAGGTGTGTGTGGTGGACAGGTGTGGTGGTGTGGAGTGTGCGGTGGAGAGTGTGGTAGGGGGTGGATAGGGTTGGTGTGGTGTGGGAGTGAGATTGTGTCTTTGTGGTGTGGGGTGGGGCTGGGATGGTGAGGAGGTGTGGTGTGGTGATGTAGAGTAGGGGGTGTGGGTGTGGTGTGGTTTGGTGTGGTGAGGTGATGTGGAGTAGGGGGTGGATAATGTCGGTGTGATGTAATGTGGTGTGGTGTGGGATGCTGTGGGGGTATGGTGTGGGGAGTCATGTGGTGTGGTGTGGTGTAATGTAGTGCTCTCTCTCTCTCTCTCTCTCTCTCTCTCTCTCTCTCTCTCTCTCTCTCTCTCTCTCTCTCTCTCTCTCTCTCTCTCTCTCTCTCTCTCTCTCCCTTTAAGCAGAATATGATAATGATGATGAAGATGATGATAATGATGATGATGATGATGCATAAGAAGCGAGCCCACCCCCAAATCAACCAATAAAATAATAATAATAATAATAATAATAATGATAATAATAATGATACTTTATACGACTTACATTGCACTTAGATACTTATAAATATTCTTACGTTACAGGGGAAGAAGTGTTCTGTCTCTGAGCCAAGATTTCACTACAGAGGTAAGAATAGAAAATAGAGAAATAAAGATGATAATTGATTGAAAAAGTGAGGTCCATTTATCTCGCTTTATTTGTATGTTGTGAGGACGCCTGTTAGTTTTATCAGTGTCTATCCTGCGTCAGTATTTCCCACTCCCATTGCCAAGCCCACACCAGCAGCCTCAGCCATCCCTGCAACACATATATACACAGGATCAATGTAGGATGCGTATATATTGAAGTAAATATATTTGGGATAAAGTAAGTGTTATGTTTACTGTGTTTTTATTCATGCTTGATTGTTTCTCTCTCTCTCTCTCTCTCTCTCTCTCTCTCTCTCTCTCTCTCTCTCTCTCTCTCTCTCTAATATTTTTTTCCTTTTTTCAGCCAACGAATGGATCAACTCCTGACCTGACACTGCGTCTCTCCAGTCTCTTTCTCTCCCTCCCCTCCATCTCTCCAGTCTCCCTCCCTCCCCTCCATTCCTCCACCCTCTCTCCCTCCCCTCCACTCTCTCTCCCTCCCCTCCATAAAGCGGTGGGGGGACAGAAAATAGTGTAAATACAAGTGGATCTTTCGTAATGGAGATATTTTTAGTGAGGTGGAAGGTCGCAGGAGTGGTGGACATGTAAAGAGTGTCTCAGTGTAGTTATGTGTGTGTGTGTGTGTGTGTGTGTGTGTGTGTGTGTGTGAGAGAGAGAGAGAGAGAGAGAGAGAAGTGTGTGTGTGTGTGTGTGTGTGTGTGTGTGTGTGTATAAGTGTGTGTGTCTACAGGGGGGTCACCTCACCCCATCTCTGGGTGGGAAAAGAGGTCGGGATCATGATGGAGATGATGTGTGGGCGGAAATGTTTGTATTTATATAATCCACCTGTATGTAGCTCCTGTAACTCAGGAAACCATTTACAACGCTGGGTGGTAACCATCTAGCCAAATAACGGGGTGACGTGGAGCCTAGTACAGTGTCCCGGCAACTGTCTGAATAGCCGCCAATGCGGCGTCCACCAAGGAACCAGATCTCTAGACTAATCCCTGCTTCTCACTGTGGCGAAACGCTATCAACCACATGGGAACATCGGTTCAGTTTACGGGAAGGCCCTGCAGGGGTGGTTGTTTGCCTGTGGTTGATGGGTCTGCTGGATCAGACAGACTGGGGTAGCACAACAACAGCCTACAGGTGGCAGTGTAGGTGGCTTTGGTCATTTTCCAACACCTCCACCGCAGCACAGTACGCCTCCATAACCTCTTTGGTACAAACTATATCGATGTTAAAACGGTAATGGTAACAAACAAAATAATATTAGAGTTTCATACACAGAATAAATCGCTTAAGAAGAGGTGTTACGAGGCCTTAATGCCACCTAGAATACGTGCCTGTATCCATTTCATTAAATCTAGCAATTTTATTCCGTCTCCCGGCAAGCCATTTTATTCGATAACAAAGAAAAACCCAAGTGTGATCCTAGGTGGTTAAGGACCATACGTGGCGCCTCATCCTTAGTGATTTATTCTGCAAGTTACACCTTAAACCATTGTATTGTATGTTATTTATATGGTTGTTTTTTTTAATATAAAGAAAGCATTGGCCACCCCGTTTGGGATACATGGCGTCTGGCAATGAATGAATGAATGAATGCATCAGTCACACACAAAACGATGTTCAGGTATCATGGACAGAATAAATCGCTAAGGAAAAGGTGTTACTAGATCCCCTTACAATAGGACCCGTGCAAGCTTAAGGTCGGTTGTATTCTAAACGGGATGGAAAATTTCGTACACCAATTCCTCAGATATTTAATTTACACTGCAAACTTTTCTGTCCTATTCTATGTTAATCTGGCATTTTATGTAGATACTATAAACATAAAGTAACATTGGCCTAATACAAAAGTTCAGCATGTAATGTGCAAAATAAATAACTAGGGAAAATGTGTTACGACGGCACCTGTTGCCTACAATATGGTATTATGACGTGCGTGTGGACGGGGATATATATATATATAACTCTGAATTCGGCTAAAATTGTCATCTGTCCAATAATAAATATAATAAATACATTAACACAAATATGATGCTAGTCACGGGGGAAGTACTATGACAAGGACATAGAGCCGTCGTATCATCCCATGCCGCCACTGAGCTATGTGAGATAAGCGGCAAAAGGACGAGAACCTGGGGGAAGTTAAGGTAAATGAATTCTAGCAGCTTTGAAACACCAAACTACGCACACCCAAAGCAGGACCGACCCAGTGAGGCGGCAGTGGTCCATTCCCAGCTGACTTATGGCCAGAGCATGGGCCAGAGCGTGTAGTGCCAGCGGGTTACGTGAAATTAGCAGCAAAGGGAGGAAAATCTGGGGCAAGCTGAGATGAAAGAACTCTAGCGGCTCTGAAACACCTAACACCGCGCTCTCGAAGCAGTACCGACCCAGTGAGGCAGCGGCGGTTCATTCCCTGGTGATTTATGGCCTGAGCTTGTAGTGTTATTTACGGCGTGCATTTGTGAGCTTGAATGCTGCTTTCCTCACCATCAAGGAATATTTAGACAACAGAGAGGTCTTGTTTATCCACTTCTCTCTCTCTCTCTCTCTCTCTCTCTCTCTCTCTCTCTCTCTCTCTCTCTCTCTCTCTCTCTCTCTCTCTCTCTGCCACATAAGGCATCTCTAAACTGTCTTTGTACTCCTTGATGGTATTGTTGGTGGTGATAATGTTTGTGATGATGGTGGTAATGGTGGTGATGGTGGTGATGATGGTGGTGTACGTGAGGGATTTTCGGTGATGAGACTTACGACTGAGGAACCTTTATATCAACTGGATTATTTTAGTGATGACTTTGGTGGTGTAGCCGATGGAATTTTATCTCCCGTCGTGGCATTTACGGTAAGCTCGCTGTTTCTCGTTGATTTCTGGAGTTACACACACACACACACACACACACGTAGATAGAAAGACAGATTTATTTATATATCAATGCCAGCGGAGGGAAGAGAGATATAGCGAAGGTGAAATAGTGGACAGACTTTTGCCACGACCGTACCACACATTCACTCAGTTTTCAAGCGTTTCAAATCTGACACACGATACAAAAATTACATGGTTAAATTGCATCACGGTAATCCATTTAATATGATTGACATAGATTGATTGGCGACATTGTATGACGTTTGGCATGACAATAGTTCGAAGCTCAAAATACCATTATTGTAATTATTTTAACGAAGTGATGCCTTTTTTGCAATATTCTACTCGAATTCACAAATTATGAATACAATAATTGATTTCATTAGTCTATCTATCTATCTATTTATTGTCAGGTGCCCTAATCCCATAAGGGGTGCCACAAACAAATCGCCCCCATGTCGCCCTGTCCCCTTCCATTTCGCTGCCCTCCCCCCGAGCTCACACACCCCTCTCTCATATCTCTCTCCACTTTATCCCTCCACCTCATCCTCAGCCTCCCACTCCTTCTTCCCCCCCTCCACCTCGCTCACATACACTCTCCTCGTCAGTCTTTCACTAAATAAAATCCTACCCCTGTCATCCGAATCCAAATCCACCCGTATAAAAATCCGACAAAATCCGGGTGTGTTAATCCGGTCAGGAGACATCCACGTTAAATCCGGGGCACTTAAAGATCCGAACATTTTCTGAACGAATCGGATCTGAGTCTTATCTAGTGTGAGTCCTGGCGTGCAAGCTTACGTACACAGGCATGCACGTACATACTTACACTGCACATACACACAGGTACACATAGGCATACACACACACACCACTCCAACTAAGCTTGCTACGGCATACGTACACTCCACACCGAACTACACTACACTGCTACACACACACACACACACACACACACACACACACACACACACACACACACCAACCCCTCCACCACTCCATACCCACATACACATCGTTTAGGTGTGGAAATTCGCCAGCACACACACACACACACACACACACACACACACACACACACACACACACACACACACACACACACACACACACACACACACACACCAGCCACTTCACCACTCCACACCCACATACACATTGTTTAGATGTGGAAATTCGCCAGCACACACACACACACACACACACACACACACACACACACACACACACACACACACTGTATTCATCCTTGTCACTCCCTTTTGCAACCTCCAGATCAACAACAGCAACAACAATAGCAATCACCTTAATTTGTCGTTGCAATCATAGGTTTCAGGTTAATGATGATGATGATGATATGTATTTTCCATTTTCCTGTTCATATACCGTACAAGTAATCAATTACAAATAACAGTACAGTTTTTGACGACGACGACGATGATGATTTAAACCATCTTATTGCTCTGTCTTACCAACTCCGGTGTGTGATGACGATAGTGATGATGGTGATGATGTTGCTGATGGAGATGATGATGATAATAATAATAATGATGTAGATAACGATGATGATGACGGCGACGTTGATGTTAAGGCTTCCTCATCAACTTCGATTCAACATCTCCCTCCAAATATTGACCCACG
This sequence comes from Coenobita brevimanus, assembly GCF_032717465.1. Classification (NCBI taxonomy): domain Eukaryota; kingdom Metazoa; phylum Arthropoda; class Malacostraca; order Decapoda; family Coenobitidae; genus Coenobita; species Coenobita brevimanus. Next base: position 2,331,072 of record NC_136992.1, on the reverse strand, counting down.
GCACCGTAAAATAGGCCTTATCTCCCTCGTTAGCAAAGACTACACGACTCCCAGGGCCTCATACTGTGTCTACGCCTCCATTAACCTCGCCCCAAGTTCAGTGTACCTTCAGGGTGTAAGGAAAGGGAGGGAGGAATTGAAGCTTGGGTGTGGGAATGTAGTGTCTTGTGTAATGGCCATGTATCACGCGTTTTGGTCTATTTGTTTTTATTATTTATTTTGATTTATTACCCCCTCCAGCGGAATTCGAGGGGGTTATGTATTCACCCCTGTTTGTCCGTTTGTGTGTTTGTCTGTCCGCAAGATATCTCAGAAAGTTATCGATGGATTTCTATTATATTTTGTGGATATGTGGGTCACGGGCTATGGAAGAGCTGATTAAATCTTGGCGGTAGTCTGAGTTGTTTGGTGTAGGTGCTCGGGGAGGTATATGCTCTGTGAATGCTGTCTTGTTTTTTCTCTGTTTTGACATTTGCTTTGGCTTTAATCATTTGTTTTTATATTGGTTCAAATTTCACACTGTTATTATTTTTTTCTTTCGACTTTTTTGGTTTTAATGTTTGTGTTTTTGTTTTTATTATCGATATTTACTCGTGGTCTTATTTTGAGTTTTTTTTGTAATGGACTGTCCTCCTTATAATATTGTTGTTTTGATTATTTGCTTGATTTTATTTAATGGCTGTAGATAGATAGATAGATAAACGGATAGATAGATAGATAGATAGATATTGATTGTTTTGATTATGTAAGATTATGTAAGATTATTTTTTTTCATGACCTGATTTTATTACATTTCCTTTCATCTTATTCTCTACTTTATTTTCTTCTTTACTAGATTATTTACAAGTGAAAGAATGATTTAAATGAAGCAGAGTGAGTGGACTGAATGAGGTGCGTGTTGGCATGTGTTACGACTTTGGTCTTTGAGGGAGAGGGAGGCCGAGGATGAGATGGAGGAATGGGGTGGAGAGGTATATGAGAGAGGGGGTGTGAGCTGCGGGGAGGGAAGCGGTCCTTTGAGGGGAGGGGGAGGCCGAGGATGAGATGGAGGAATGGGGTGGAGAGGTATATGAGAGAGGGGGGTGTGAGCTGCGGGGAGGGGAGCGAACTGGCAGCGGACAGGGCGACATGGAGGCAATTTGTTTGTGGCCACCCCTTCCGGGATTTCGGCGTCTGGCAATAAATAAATCGTTTTGATAAATATACTGATGAAGATGAATAAAATCGTCTGGCTGATGAATAAAAGACGATTTTTTCAACGTGTTTAGAAATGAGCAAAATAAAGGAGAGGGATTTTTTCATTATTTTTATTTATTAATTATTTTCGCTAAAGGGACGGAGGGTGAGTTTGTCTTTACCCCTTTCAGTATGACGGGTCACCTTTAACTCCTTCAGTCCGATGACGCGTTTGAATTTTTCTCGCTGTTTTCCAGACGATTTTATTCAGTTTTTGAGAGAGCTGAATGGAGAGAGAGAGAGAGACCCGAGGAAGCAAAGGATTAAAGATACGCGTAATCGTAGTGAAGAGAGAGAGAGAGAGAGAGAGAGAGAGAGAGAGAGAGGAGGGGTTAAGCTGAATAAAATCGTCTGTCGCTGTAGTTTATTTAATAAGTAAAATTTTCTTTCATTTGTACCTTATTTCCCGTAGCTCAGGGGCAGGTAAAAACGAGGCTACAGCTCCATATATTTTTTCCATAGCACTTCTTCATGACTAGCATCATTCTAGTGGTATCTCGCTATAGCACAGTACCGGAGGGGGAGAGGTGGTACTTTTACGCCAAGCTGGAGTGAACGGAGTATAGAAGAATGAGAAAAAATATATATGCTATGCTATTTTATTGAACATGGCATATATCTTAAAGGAGAGGGACGCCTTCACGTGATGGCACTGATATGGCCGGGTGGTGGAGCTGCCTGGTTATACACACGTCCCTCAGCCCCCTCCCTATCCCCCGAAAGGACGATGGTGGACTGCAGGAGGGCAACTTCAGCCTGCAGTCCACTGGGTTCAGGGTAAGATGAGCATGGGGTTGGAACTACTACTACTACTACTACTAACACTACTACTACTACTACTAACTACTTTTACCACCACCACCACCACAACCACCACCACCACCACCACTACTACTACTTACTACTACTACTACTATTAGAGGTCTATTAAACTGAATATAATCGTCCGGCAGTAGTAGACCAAAGACCGCAGTACTGAGAGGGTTAAGACACACATCATCCTACATATCACAAAATTTGTCACGTATAAAAAAAAAAATAAATAAATAAAACAGTAGCTATCTTTACCCGCTGAGGTGAAGAGGGAGGCCTGCGCGTGGTGGCACTGATATGGCGAGGCGATGGAGCTGTAATCTCAGCCTCATCTGAAGGTAAACCCAGTGGACTGCAGGCTGAAATCACCTCCTATCCTCAGGTCAAATTTGCCCTCTCTCCCGTCCACCATCGTCCTTTTGGGGGATAGGAAGGGCACTGAGGGACGCGTGTATAACCAGGCAGTTCCACCGACCGGTTATATCAGTACCACCACCTGAAGGCGTCCCTCCCTAATATCCAATTTCGGAGGGACAGTCTTGCGTAGGCTCGATTCCCAAAGAGGTGACTAGGTTTTTCGGATCCTGTAATGCCACCAGGGGGAAGGGAGACTGGTCATCTAGCCTTAAGTGTACTGGGAGGTGTAGCCTAGCCCCGGGGCCCTACTCCTCGAGGGAGGGGGTGTATTTTAGGGGTGACTGTTTTATTCAGGGGTATTAACATATCAGAAAGAGCTTTGATGTGTGTGTGTGTGTGTGTGTGTGTGTACGAATGTTTACGTATGTATGTAAGTATGAAATGTGTGTATGTATGTATGTATGTATGTAGTTAAGTATGTATGTGTCTGTATACATGAAATCTAAGTGCAGTGTATGTATGTACTCGTATGTATGTTTGTATGTATGTACGTATGTATGTATGTAAAAAGCTACTGAGTCAGACCTTACCATATCACTATTTCTTATCATTGTGTGTCATTAGAGTGATTAGACGCAAATAAAACACTAGTAATAACATCTTACAGTCTTTTATTCTCCCTCTCATGGTAGGCAGAGGATGGTAGCTAGGGGGATACTACCATGGGAGTGTTGTGGGGGTAGAAGATGGTAGATGGCCTTCTACAACACTCTCAGGCGGGGAACTCAACCACATTTACAAACTCTAGACTGAGACTGCCACATCTGTACACGACAACATTCTTACCCTTGCAGTAGTCTCAGCCTGGAGTGTGTGTGGATGTGGTTGAGTTGCCCGTCTGGGAGTATTGGCCTTTTACAGCACTCTCAGGCTGGGAACTCGTGCATATCCCCTGTGCGCAACTGCACTTTTGTTCCCTGGGGATTTTTAAAGGCGTTGTCCTTGGGTGTTGCTGCCGAAGGAGGAAAACTTTGAATTATAAACAAAGGTATTAGGTAAAGACGGTGAAAGTTAGAGCATATAAGACGCAGAAGAAGAAAAAAAAAATCCATCCATTCATCCATTAATAATTATAATAATAATAATAATAATAATAATAATAATAACCATCCATCCATCAATAATAATAATAATAATAATAATAATAATAATAACCATCCATCCATCAATACTACTACTACTACTACTACTACTACTATTACTAATAATAATAATAATAATAATAATAATAATAATATATAACTCTCCTGTGCTACCAGAGAGAGAGAGAGAGAGAGAGAGAGAGAGAGGAGAACGGAGGGAACAATTGAAGGACAAAGGAAGAGAAGAGAGAAGAAAAGTGAACGAACGAAAAGACAAGGAAAGACAGGAGTGAGAGAGAGAGAGAGAGAGAGAGAGAGAGAGAGAGAGAGAGCAGTATGTATCCTAGACGCAATTCAAACTGTCTTCGCCTTTAAAATCTTGCGTAAATTTCTTGACATACGAGGGAAAAGTGCCAGTGATGTACGGCTGCGTGTGCGTGTGTGTGTGTGTGTGTGTGTGTGTGTGTGTGTGTGTGTGTGTGTGTGCGTGTGATGTTACTAAACCCTCTCCCTACTTTACTGTAAAAATAAAAATAAAAAATAACAAAATAAATATACTCCTACCTTGATTATTATTTCTACCTGTATCAGAGTTAATTAGTACACCTGGCATGCATATATCGGTAAATAATTCTTCCCTTACCTATGATACCGATACCGAAATACCGATTGAGAAATACCGATACATAATTACCGATAGACAGGGCAGTGAAATGGCGAGGGACAGGGCGACGTGGAGGCGATTTGTTTGTGGCCACCCCGTACGGGATTAAGGCGTCTGGCAATAGATAGAGAGAGAGATAGACTTTAAACCCTTTCAGTACTATTATCTTTATTTTTTATTTTCTTTTATTTTCAGTACTTTCCATTTTTTTTTTTTGTTTAGGAAGAGAGATTGATTTTATTTTTTTAATATTACACGTCTTTCTTAAGCAAAGTAAAATTGGTTGGAGGAACGAAGAGGTAAATATACTGTTTAGTTCTCGTAGTGAAGGGACTCATCAGTGCCTCCGTAAATTGAGTTAGATGGGGATATTTGAGAGTACTGATTGAAAACACACACACACACACACACACACACACACACACACACACACACACACACACACACACACACACACACACACACACACACACACACACACAACTCACACAACCCCAACACACACAACCCCCCATCCACACACACAACCCACACAAATCGCCCATACACACACACAAAACCCTCACCCACCCATATACACACACAACCTCCCCCTCTCCACTCACACACCTCTCTTGCACATGTTGTCGAGGAGAAAACTGTGCAATTTTCTTCCACCTGTGCGTCGTTGACCTGAGCATCTAGCCTCACCATGCACTGTACAGGGATCCTTTGGGCTTGTCGCGGGCAGACGTGTAAAATTTTCGGCTCTCAGAAAACGAAAAAAATATATATATATATGAAACTCTCCTACAACTCATGGTCCTCTCTCTCTCTCTCTCTCTCTCTCCCCCCACTATTTGTCTCCCCCACATCACTACTTACCCCCACCTAGTCCACTACCATCACCCTCCTCCCATCTTCCCCTCCACCTCACTACCATCCCTCTCTCCCCCACCAAACTCTCCTCACCTTCCCCTCCCACTCTCCTCCCCACCTCACAACCTCCCCCTCCCCCTACCTCTCCCCCTCCTCTCCCCACCTCCCCCTCTCTCCCCCAATCAATGCAGCAACTCTCAACACAATACCAAGCTGCTGACTGCCTAAAATCTTCCCAATTCTTAAGTCATATTCTTCCATCTCCCCAGAAAGCAATTAGATGAATGGGTATGTAAGCAGGGAGAGTATTTATAAAGGATCTTAAGGTAGTTTAAGGATTTGGGGTTGCTTAGGAGTGTGGCTGTAGTTGTTGTGGCTATTATTATTATTATTACTATTATTATTATTGTTATTATTATTATTACCATTATTATTATTATTATTATCATTATTATTGTTGCTGTTATGATTATTACTCTCATTGTTTTTGTTTGGTGGTTGTGGTTGTCGTTGTTGTGGTTATTATTATTACTATTATTATTATTATTATTATTATTATTATTATTATTATTATTATTTATTTTTTATTTTCATCTAAGGGAACTCAGTCACTCCCACAACTTGAATACTTAGTCGTGATTGCGTGAAATTCAATGAGCCTATTGGTATGAATGAGTCTCCTTGGTTACTAGTCAAATCAACCCTCCAATCCAAGTACACCTGGCCATCACCTGAGAGGGATAATGGGTTTTTGGCCAGGTGGAAACAGACAGCCTATAGTTTTGACCACTGTTACTTGAAGATTAAATTACTCGTGTTTTCTTTTACTCCTCATCTCCCCTCTCTATCCTCCCTCCTCTCCTCTCCTCCCCCTCTCCTCCCCCCCATTTCCCTCGCCTCTCCTCCCTCCCACCCATAGAGGTAGGAGTAGGTAGAGGAGGCATAAGGGATTAACCACGGGTAGGTCAGAGTGAGGCCGACAGACCTGACTCGACCAACATGGCGGCGACCCCTTCGACAGCTGTCTGACTTGGTTCCGCTGACCAGGCTTCGGTCTTTTCTTAGTTGCAAACAGAAAAAATGAGGAAGAAAGTAGGTTATGAATGGAAGGAGAAAAGAAAGTAATTAATGAATGAAAAAAAAGGAAGCATTTAAGAACATATGGTAAAATGAAGGATGGAAGACAGATAGATGATTTAAAATAATATACATCAGCACATTATGAAAAAGTTTATATCTATTATTCTATATAATATTCAGCTTGACTTTCTCTCCTTCCTTGTCTACTCCTCTTATTCTCGCCTTCCCTCACTTCCTCATCTCCCCCCTACCCCTCTTCCACCCCTCTCTTTCTCTCTCATCTACCTCTTCCCCTTCCATCCCCCTCTTTCCACCCAAATCGGACAGGTGGTGGGCATTTTGGAGACTTAGGTTATTTGATGGTGAGTTACAACTTAGGACAGAACGTCTCACACCCATTCAGTTCTGAACTATCAACTAAAACCAGAGGTAGAACTAATGTTTAATAATATTCTGGATTAATCCTGCATCATCCAGGTGGACACACATGCTTGGAGGTTTCATTTACTCGGGACTTATCTTGGCCACACCCACGGATCATATTAGGACTCTTGTAAAATCTGCTATCCAAGAGATTGGGTGTGCTAAGCCGACTCCGCTCTTCTTTACCCTGCACAATTGTTGACTCTCTATACAGGGGTTTGATCCGCTTCACCTGTGTGGAGTACAACTCTCATGTGTACTCCCCACATACAGCTCTTCTCAATATGGAGTCACCTTTTCTCGTTTCTCATTAACTCTCCCCCTCCTCTTACTCCTCCCTTCAACCTCTGTCTCCCCTCCCGCACTGTTGCATCTTTATCTCTTTTTCTATCGCTACTTTACATGGTCACTGCTCCTCTGAACTCTGCTTGCATTCCTCCACCTCTCCCCTCCCTCTTCCTCCAGACTCTCATCCCTTCCTTTCTGTCCAACCTTCTCTAATGCAAGAGTTAACCGTTACTCCCAGTCTTTCATTTATGCAACTCAGCTCTCCTTGTCTACTCCTCTGTCTGTATTCTCCTCCTTGCCTATGATCTCCAGTCTTTCAAACCCCGTAGTCTTCCAGGCATCTCTGATCGGATCTTGAATTTGGCTCTCTATTGTATTTTGTTTTTCCTCTAACTGTTCTTCCTCTTATGGCCTTTGGTTCCTTCTTCACCTCCATTCAAAAAAAAAAAAAAAAAAAAAAGTCATTGCTTGTCCCCCCTTATTCTCCCCCTCCCTATCCCCCTTCTTTTCCCCTCCCCTTTCCTTCCCTTTCCCCCTCCTTCCCTTTACCCCTTACTTTCTCTCCCCACCTTCCCTCTCCCCCTTCCTTCCCTCTCCCTCTTCCTTCCCTCTCCCTCTTCCTTCCCTTTACCCCTACTTTCCTCTCTTCTTCTTTCCCTCTCCCTCTTCCTTCCTTCTCCCCTTCCTTCCTCTCCCCCTTCCTTCCCTCTCCCCCTTCCTTCTTCTCCTCCTTCCTTTCTCCCTCCCCTTCCTTCTTTCTCCCCTTTCCTTCCCCTCCAACTTTCCTCCCCCTCCCTTCCCCCCTTCCATCCCTCTCCCCTCACCTCCTTACCCCTCTCCCCTCTCCCCCTCCCCCTCCCTTCCCCCCTTCCATCCCTCTCCCCTCACCTCCTTACCCCTCTCCCCTCTCCCCCTCCCCTCCCCAACTTTTTCAATCACGGGGAATGTGTCAAAAGTTATGTGTCTGTAATGATTTCCACGACGAGACAAACAGACGCTTATTTTTTTAATCACCCTGTGACTCAAACAAATTCATGAGTTTTTTTTTTTTCCTTTTATTTTTTTCTTGGGTACTTCGAAAAAAAAAATTGGGGAGCTGGAATTTCAAGCTGACGGTTCCTCGTATCGGCACTGGATTTCTTTCGTCATCGTCGTCTTTATCGTCGTTGTTTTTGTAGTTGTTGTTGTTTTTGCTGTAGTAATTGTAATTGTAGTAATTGTAATTGTAATTGTTTTTGTTATTGTAATTGTAATTGTTATTGTTTTGGCTGTAATTGTTTTTGTTTTTGCTGTAGTTGGTTTTGTGTTTTTCCTCATCATCGTCGTCGTTATCATCATCATCATCACCATCATTATCACCACCACCACAACGACCATCATCATCATCAGCATTATCACCATCATTATTACCCATATCACCAGCACTATCTTCATCATCATCATCATCATCATCATCACCATCATTATCACCACCACCACAACGACCATCATCATCATCAGCATTATCACCATCATTATTACCCATATCACCAGCACTGTCTTCATCATCATCATCACCATCATCATCACCATCATTATCACCACCACCACAACGACCATCATCATCATCAGCATTATCACCATCATTATTACCCATATCACCAGCACTATCATCATCACCATTATTATTACCACCACCATCATCACCACCACCACCACCACACCCACCACC
>NC_136992.1:2302500-2320000 GCF_032717465.1 Coenobita brevimanus | reverse complement strand
TGTCTGACGATCGCCTACGTTATTGACACGGGCTGGGGGCGTCACCAATATTGTAAATTCCAGCGCTTTCCTTTCCACGCATTATTGAACTCTTTTGTCTCCCCTCCACGCCTTCTGCTCGCTTTTTTCCAGGCGTCGTGGTCGTGCGAGACAGCTCTAAAGTGGTCGTACTGAAGGATTTGCCCCCGGTGGTCGTGTGGAACTGTGGTCGTGAGAATGTGTGGTCGTGTGTATTTTATAGCTGCGGTGTCAAATATTCAGCTATTGTGGTAGTGGTGTCAAATATTCAGCTATTGTGGTAGTGGTGTCAGATATTCAGCTGTGGTGGTAGTGGTGTCAGATATTCAGCTGTGGTGGTGTCAAATATTCAGCTATTGTGGTAGTGGTGTCAAATATTCAGCTGTGGTGGTAGTGGTGTCAGATATTCAGCTGTGGTAGTGGTGGTGGTGTCAAATATTCAGCTGTGGTGGTGGTGGTGTCAGATATTCAGCTGTGGTAGTGGTGTCAAATATTCAGCAATTGTTTTAAATACACCAAAAAATCCACAACGAAAAAAAGAAAAGTAAAACAAATCAAGTCCAGCAATCCGAAAAAAAATAATAATAATAATAATTTCTGATGTTTAAAAATACTATTGAATATTTGTTTATGTAAAAAAAAAATATATATCCTCTTTGCATTTTTCCCCAGGTGAGGAGGGACGCCCATCAGAGGAGAAAAGAAAGAAAAATCACCCCCAAATCCACACTACGACTGATATTGGTAATTGGAAAGGTGAGGGTTACTTGTAAATGGTAAATGAGTCTTAATTAGGGAAGGTAAATAGGGAAGGTGGAATTGGGGAAGAGTTTACCTTTGTTGTTAATTAGTAAGGTAGGGAGAGGCTGAGAAGGTAAGGAGAGAAGGTGGAGGGAGATGGGAGAGGAGAGGAGGAGGAGAGAGGGGGGAGAAGGGAAAGGGGAAAGTGAGGGGGAAAAGAATGGAGAGAAGAATTGGATGGAAAAGGAGGAGGGAGGAGGAGAGAGGGAGGGAGACGAGAAAGGGACAAGAGAGGGAGGAAAAGAATGGAGAAAGAGAAGGAGACAGGGAGGAGGAAAAGAATGGAGAGAGGGAAGGAGACAGGGAGGAGGAAAAGATTGTAGAGGAGGGAGAAAGAATTTGGGAGACAGCAAGAGAGGGGGAAGAAATGATAGAAGGAAGAAGGGAAGAAGAAGAAGATGAAAGAAAGAGAGAAGGACGAATGAAAGAAGAGGGAAGAAAAAGGAGGAGAGGAGGAAAATTTGGGGAGAAAATGAAGGAGGGAGAGGGAAATGGGAGAGAGAAGGAAAAGTAGAAGATGGAAGGGAGAAGGAGGGAGGAAGGAAGGAGAAGATGGGAGAAATAAAGGTGAAGGAAGAAGATGAGAGAGAAAAGGAGAAAGAAAAAGATGATGAGAGAGAGAAAATGGGAGGAAGAATGTGAAAGAAAGAAGGAGGGAGGGAGGGAGGTAGGGAGGAAGAGATAGGGGAAGAATTAGGAAGGGAGGACAGGGGAGAGAGAAGGAGGCAGGAAGATAATGGGGGAGTGGAGGGAGGGAGAAGGAGAGGGGAGAAAAGGGGAAGGAAAAGACGGGAGGGAAGGAAGATGAGAGTGGTAGAAGAAGGTGTGTGTGTGTGTGTGTGTGTGTGTGTGTGTGTGTGTGTGTGTGTGTGTGTGTGTGTGTGTGTGTGTGTGTGCGTTTATTTATACTCTTTACTACACTTATCTTCTACACTCACTTACATACACACACTTATCGTCCTCTTATATGTGTACTCTCTCTCTCTCTCTCTCTCTCTCTCTCTCTCTCTTTCACTCACGCTCTCTTTCTCTCTCTGACTCACTTTATCTCACTCCCTCCCTACCTCTTTCCTCCTCTCACTCATTTTCTCACCCTCCCAGTCCTGCGCTCTCTCTCTCTCTCTCTCTCTCTCTCTCTCTCTCTCTCTCTCTCTCTCAACTTTACACCCTCCTATAATCCCGGGTTGTATAGCGGCCCTTCAGCTGGGGTGATGTAGTGGTGGCCCGTCGAGAGAGAGAGAGAGAGAGAGAGCTGACTGTGTGTGTGTGTGTGTGTGTGTGTGTGTGTGTGTGTGTGTGTGTGTGTGTGTGTATTAGAGAGAGAAAAAGAGAGAGAAAGAAAGTTAGTCCAGAGGCGAAGAAGAGGCATAAGGAGAATATCAGGAGAGTGTTGGGTGGCGGAGGAAGTTTAGAGAGAGAGAGAGAGGGAGAGAGAGAGAGAGAGAGAGAGAGAGAGAGAGAGAGAGAGAGAGAGAGAGAGAGAGAGAGAGAGAGAGAGAGAGAGAGAGAGAGAGGGAGAGGGAGAGAGAGAGAGAGAGAGAGAGAGAGAGAGAGAGGGAGAGGGAGAGGGAGAGAGAGAGAGAGAGAGAGAGAGAGAGAGAGAGGGAGAGAGAGAGAGAGAGAGAGAGAGAGAGAGAGAGAGAGAGAGAGAGAGAGAGAGAGAGGGAGAGAGAGAGAGAGAGAGAGAGAAAGAGTCTAGACGAAGAGAAGAGGCATGTAGAGAAAATTATGAGAGAGGACGGTGGCTGGCGAAAGAAATTTATCGAGAGAGAGAGAGAGAGAGAGAGAGAGTGAGAGAGTGAGCGAGGGGGGGGCCTGTGTACCTCCCTCATGGGCCGTTCTCCCTGACGCCACTGAGTTTAAGGGAAGAAAAAATGAAAAAAAGAGGAAAAAAATGGAAAAAAAATGGAAGAAAATGGGGAAAAAATGGGGAAAATTGGAAAAAGAATGGAAGAAAATGGGAAAAAATGAAAAAAATGGGAAAAAATGGGAAAAAATGAAAAAATGGGAAAAAATGAAAAAATGGGAAAAAATGAAAAAATGGGAAAAAATGGGAAAAAATGAAAAAATGGGAAAAAATGAAAAAATGGGAAAAAATGAAAAAATGGGAAAAAATGGGAAAAAATGAAAAAATGGGAAAAAATGAAAAAATGAAAAAATGGGGAAAAAATGGGAAAAAATGAAAAAATGGGAAAAAATGAAAAAATGAAAAAATGGGAAAAAATGGGAAAAAATGAAAAAATGGGAAGAAATTGGGAAAAAATGAAAAAATGGAAGAAAATGGGAAAAAATGGGAAAAAGAATGGAAGAAAATGGGAAAAATGGAAAAAAAATGAAAAAATGAAAAAAATATGAAAGAAATGGAAAAAATGGGGAAAAATGAAAAAATGAAAAAAAATGAAAAAATGGAAAAATAAATAAATAAATAAATAAAAGCGAGGATGCCTGAGTTTTTCCCCTCATTTCCTCAACCCATCAGGGGCCCAGGACGCCTTCACGCGGTGGCCCCATCATAGCCTTGGTGGTGGAGCTGCCTCGGGTATGCAAAGGTCCCTCAGTCTCCTCCCTATCCCCTGAAGGAAGGATGGCGGGGTGAAGGATAGGGGTAGATTCAGTTTGCTATCCTATGGGTTCGCATTCAGAGGAGCCTATGGTTGCTACTGTTACTGCTACTACCATTACTACTACTGCTACTACTACTACTACTACTACTACTACTACTACTAGTAACAATAACACTAATATTAATAATAATAATAATATTAATAATAATAATACCACTACTTTTGCTACTATTACTACCTCTACTACTACTACCTCTACAACTACTACTACTACTACCACCACCACCACCACCACTACTACTACTACTACTACTACTACTATCACCGAACGATATCATTCATCAAACTTATTCATCAGTGTTAGTGAGTGGCGTAACTAAATCTACATCTAATTCTTCTAACTTAAAAAAAAGATCTCCCTAAGCTGCATAAAATAGTCCATAGTTGTAAAGATAATAATAATAATAATAATAACAATAATAATAATAATAATAGTAATAATAATAATAATAATAATAATAATAATAATAATAATAATAATAATAATAATAATAATAGTAATAATAATAATAGTAATAATAATAATACGTCATCAGATGGAAAAGAGTACTGCCAAAAAAGAAGGAAACAAAGGCTGAGTGCCCGCTGAGTGTGTTTATATTGGTGTTTACTTGTGTTTATAATGGTGTTTATGTGTGTTTATATTGGTGTTTACGTGTGTTTATATTGGTGTTTACTTGTGTTTATATTGGTGTTTACGTGTGTTTATATTGGTGTTTACGTGTGTTTATATTGGTGTTTACGTGTGTTTATATTGGTGTTTACGTGTGTTTATATTGGTGTTTACGTGTGTTTATAATGGTGTTTTTGTGTGTTTATATTGGTGTTTACGTGTGTTTATATTGATGTTTACGTGTGTTTATATGTTTCTCTTCGTGTGTTTAACCTGTTCGTGCAAGTGATCATCGTTGCATGAAGGGGTAGTTTAGGCAGTCTTTTGCAACCACCTTCATTCACCTGCAATCACCTTCATTCACCTGAGCATCGTTAATTGGCCGCCCTTTCGTAAGCCGTTTTTAAGGAGCAATTAGCGGGGAAGTAACACCACCTGCCTCTCTCTCTCTCTCTCTCTCTCTCTCTCTCTCTCTCTCTCTCTCTCTCTCTCTCTCTCTCTCTCTCTCTCTCTCTCTCTCTCTCTCTCTCTCTCTCACATTCTATCTACCTACATTTCTACCTGCCTTTACCTACCTGTCTGTCTTTTTATTTCCCTCTTTTCTCAGCTTCTCTCTCTCTCTCTCTCTCTCTCTCTCTCTCTCTCTCTCTCTCTCTCTCTCTCTCTCTCTCTCTCTCTCTCTCTCTCTCTCTCTCTCTCAAGCCTAACATAGGTAATTCAGGAGACAAGCAGTTACATTTTTCCATTTTGCCTCCTCCAATATTCTCATCCAGTTTACCTTTCTCTCCTCTTCGTCCCTACTCAGTGACGAACAACTCCCCCATTCTCTTCCTGTTGCTATTGCTGTCGCCCCACGTTCATCTGAAACGTGAACCCGGTGGACTGCAGGCTGAAGTTTCCTTTTTTCAGTTTCCCTTCATTTTCCTCCTCTCCTGTCCCACTTCTCTCTCCCCTTCCCTTTACTCCTCCTCTCCCTTTCCCTCTCAACGTCAATTTCCTTCTCTCTTCCACCCGGCCTCCCCCTGCCCCTCTTTCTCTCTTTTCCTCATCCCTCTCTCCATATCTCCCTTCTCTCCATCTCTTCCTCCCTCCTATCCCTCACCCCATTCCCCTGTCTTCCCTTCACTTTCCTTCCCAAACCTCTCTCTTCTATCTTTTCCCCGTCATTCTCACTTTATGCTTCCTTTTCCCCTCCTTCCCTCCATCTCCTCCCTCCCTCCATCTCTTCCTCCCTCCTTTGCCTCCCCCATTCCTCTTCCTTCCTCTCCCAGTCCTTCTCCCTCTTCTCTCCCTTCCCATCCCTTCCCTCTCCCTTACTTCCCCTCTCCCTCAGTCTTTCCCTCCCCTCCTTTTTCCCTAACCTACTCTTCTCTCTCTCTCTCTCTCTCTCTCTCTCTCTCTCTCTCTCTCTCTCTCTCTCTCTCTCTCTCTCTCTCTCTCTCTCTTTCCCTCTCACTTCCTCTCCCAAATCTTCATCTTCTCCTCTCCCAATCCTTCTCCCTCTTCTCTCCCTTCCCATCCTTTCCCTCTCCCTTCCCTCCCCTCTCCCTCAATCTCTCCCTCTCCTCCCTTCTCCCCTCCCCATCTCTCAAGAGGCCCACCCTTGTTTACGTATTCATTTCCTCATTACGCCGCCTCACTGAACCGAAAGTACTGAACCGAATATTAAAAGTCGGCGTGAAAAAGGACCGGTTCGGATTTTACTGCTTTCCCCCCCTTCTTTCCTCGGTGGTCCAGGGGTTAACGTGTTCGCCTCCCAATGTGTGCTGCCCTGAATCTGGTGGCTGAAGTTAGGGTGGCTTTGACTATTGCCCAACACCTCTTTTCTTGTTACGAGCGAGCGAGCAAGCGTAGTGAAGCGATGTTTATGTTCAGATGAGAAATGAGCGGCCCGACACGACCCGGCCTGGCCCGACATGACCTGGCCCGACCGCGATGTTTTCAGAGGCTAATAAGTTTTCTACCATGATTTCCTGTTGTAACACTATGTTTTCTTGCGTGAATTCTAACAATTAAATATTACGGATATTACGCTCATAATTTTACATGAACATTTTTTTTTTCTATTTTTAGGGGGTGAAATCAGCAAGGGTAATCGTCCCATTCTGGGTTTTATCATTCAATATACAGCCAAGTGTTTACCGACGCAGTTCGCTGACACGGCAAGTCGGGAACAGAGAACCGAACATTGCGCGTGTGATAAATGCTACAGCGGCTCATGAGAAGAAAAGGATGCAGGAGTCAGTATCTTCTCTCTCTCTCTCTCTCTCTCTCTCTCTCTCTCTCTCTCTCTCTCTCTCTCTCTCTCTCTCTCTCTCTCTCTCTCTCTCTCTCACATTCTTCACTAGTTTATTTTTGCCTGAGAGGGGCGCCTTCTCGCAGTGGCATCAACATAATAGGTCGGATCCACTGCCTGGCTATACACAGGTTCCTCACCCCCCTCCCTATCCCACGAAAGGAAGATGGTGGACTGCAGGAGGAGGGCAACTTCAGCCTACAGTCCACTGGGTCACATACAGATGAGTCTGAAGTTACAATTTTTCTGTTCACTTTAACTTGGCCCAAAAATTCCATCCTTCCATCTTGAATGCTGAGTTATAACAGGAGATTAACACTATGATGCTAGTCACGAAGAAGTGCTAAAGAAAGGATATAGAGCCACAGTATTGTCTCTTCCCGCCACTGAGCTACGCGAAACAAGCTGCCAATAGGATGAAAGTTTGGACCAGGTTAAAATGAATGGACTATATCACTATCAGATAATTTTTTCTAGGCTAAATATACACAGCATCGCAATAAATAAATAAATAAATAAAATAAAATAAAAATCTGATACTGAAACTAATATATAAGATTTTTCGAAAGTCAAAATTTTGCAAACGGTAAAAATGGTAAATAAATAAATAAATAAATAAATGATTAAATAAAATAAACTCGAAATTTTGGCTGAGGGATAATGCAGGAGTAATGTAGCTTTATTTTTTTCAGTGTTAGAATGAAAGAGAGAGAGAGAGAGAGAGAAAGAGAGGGAAAGAGAGAGAGAGAGAGAGAGAGAGAGAGAGAGAGAGAGAGACCAGACAGACAGACAAACAGCGACAGTATCAGAGGCAGACAGACTGACAGACAGACAGACATATATACAGAGTCAGGGAGAGTCAGAGAGAGAGAGAGAGAGATTATCTCCTACGTAAGCCGAGTGGCCAATCAGAACGCCTGTGGTCTCCAATCAGAACTCTCTCTCTCTCTCTCTCTCTCTCTCTCTCTCTCTCTCTCTCTCTCTCTCTCTCTCTCTCCAGAAAAGTTTTTACAAAGAAATAATGATTTTTTTTAATCAAATAATTGTCTCATTTAACATGTAATCGTTCGGCGAGGGTGAGCGAGGTAAAGAGAGTGAGATAGGGAGTGAGAGAGTGAGAGAGGGAGTAAGAGAGAGTGAGAGTGAGTAAAGAGAGAGAAAGGGAGTGAACGGAAGGAAGAGTTTGAGTCAGTGAGAGAGGATGAGAGTAAGGACAGTAAGAGAGAGAGAGACAGAGAGAGAGAGACAGACTGACAGACAGACAGACAGACAGAGACAGAGACAGAGAGACGAACCGACAGACAGACAGACAGATTGATACATAAATAGATAGACTGATAGATAAATAAATACACAAATAGACGGATAGATAGACAGATAGATAGATAGACGGGCAGAAAGAGACAGGGGTCAAGGAGAAATTACTCAAAGTTTTTCCCAAGAAGCATCAAGTTATATAAGAGGTAATTGAGGCAGGAGAGAGAGAGGGAGAGAGAGAGAGAGAGAGAGAGAGGGAGAGGGAGAGAGAGAGAAAGAAGAATGAGTGACTTCTTTCTAGGGACCAACATTTTTGTTCTGACTGCTAGCGCTATTATTTCTGCTAATAACCAAGGAGATTCTTCACACTGACGATTCTCTTCAGGTGAATTTGGTGAGATTAGTTTAATATAGAAAAAGTTAGATTAAGACGAACTGACACACATAGCCACTTATTTCTAGATTAACCCTTTCACTCCGAGGGCGTGATCCTGAGGAGAAGCCTGCGCGTGGTGGCACTGCGTATCCTGGGTGATAAGAAGCACCTGCGGGGTCCACCCAGTCACCAGCTCATATTTCCCCCGCCCCTCGCCGTGGGGAAGGCCCCTCGTCCGGTCCTATTCTGGTGAGGGTAGATTAGGTTAGGTGATTTTAGGTAAGATTAGGCAAGATTAAGACATGTTTTTAGGTGATTTTAGGTAAGATTAGGCAGGATTAGGACAGGTAAGGTTAGACTATTTTAGGTAAGATTAGGCAGGATTAGGACAGGTCAGGTGAGGTTAGGTGATTTTAGGTAAGATTAGGCAGGATTAGTACAGGTAAGGTGAGGTTAGGCTATTTTAGGTAAGATTAGGCAGGATTAGGACAGGTAGGGTTAGGTGATTTTAGGTAAGATTAGGTAAGATTAGGACAGGTAAGGTTAGGCTATTTTAGGTAAGATTAGGCAGGATTAGGACAGGCCAGGTGAGGTTAGGTGATTTTAGGTAAGATTAGGCAAGATTAGCACAGGTCAGTTGGGGTCATTCTAGGTTATTTTAGGGAGGTCAGGTCACGATAAAGCCAGGTCAACCCCCCAAAAAACAGGGCACCCCAAAATAAAACCTCACCCGTATAATGGAGTCAAATCCCCCGGGCTATATCGTGCCAATAACGATGTGTGAATTTATATATCGCTTTTATATGCAATTTGAAGGGATTATGTGCACGCGCTGTGGTGTGAATAGCTTTAGGCGGGTGTCAGAATGCGTTTTGATGGCGGTGTGGCGTGTGGGGGTGCCTGTCTGTGGCTGTCTGTGGCTGTCTGTGCTTGTCTGTGGCTGTCTGTGGCTGTCTGTGCCTGTCTGTGCTTGTCTGTGGCTCTCTGTGCTTGTCTGTGGCTGTCTGTGCTTGTCTGTGGCTCTCTGTGGCTGTCTGTGGCTGTCTGTGGCTCTCTGTGGCTGTCTGTGGCTGTCTGTGGCTCTCTGTGCTTGTCTGTGGCTGTCTGTGGCTCTCTGTGGCTCTCTGTGCTTGTCTGTGGCTGTCTGTGGCTCTCTGTGGCTGTTTGTGGCTCTCTGTGGCTGTTTGTTTCTGTGTGTTAGTCTGGCTCTCTCTGGCACTCTCTGGTGGTTTGGCTCTGTATGTCTGTCTGTCTGTCTGTCTGTCTCTCTCTCTCTCTCTCTCTCTCTCTCTCTCTGCAGCTCTCTGTCAGTGTTAAAAGAGAGAGATTCATGTGTTAGTCTTTGGATGATGGGGTGTGGTTTGGCTGTGGTATTAATGTGGTGTGATTGGTATGGTGGTGTTGGAAAGGTGGTGTTGGAAAGGTGGTGTTGGAAAGGTGGTGTTATGGTGGTGTTGGAAAGGTGGTGTTGGAAAGATGGTG
Organism: Coenobita brevimanus; assembly: GCF_032717465.1. Taxonomy (NCBI): domain Eukaryota; kingdom Metazoa; phylum Arthropoda; class Malacostraca; order Decapoda; family Coenobitidae; genus Coenobita; species Coenobita brevimanus. The sequence continues at coordinate 2,310,533 of NC_136992.1, read as the reverse complement.
TTGGAAAGGTGGTGTTGGAAAGGTGGTGTTGGAAAGGTGGTGTTGGAAAGGTGGTGTTGGAAAGGTGGTGTTGGAAAGGTGGTGTCAGGATGTTGTTGTTGTTGTTGTTATTTTTGTTGTTGTTCTTCATCTTCCTTTCGGGGGATAGGGAGGGAGCCCAGGGACGTTTGTATATAGTGGCAGTGGAGCCGCCCAATTATACCAGTGCCACCACACGCAGGCGCCCCTCTCCAACACCCGGGTATGGTGGTGTTGATGTGGTGTGGTTCTTGTTTATACCAGTTTCCAACCCCGTTATCACCTTCCACCCTCCCTCCACCACGATCCTCTCCAACAGTCCTCTCTCCACCACGATCCTCTCCCCCAGTCCTCTCTCCACCATGATCCTCTCCACCTGTCCTCCCTCCACCAAGATCCTCTCCACCTGTCCTCTCTCCACCACGATCCTCTCCACCTCTCCTCCCTCCACCAAGATCCTCTCCACCTGTCCTCTCTCCACCACGATCCTCTCCACCTGTCCTCTCTCCACCACGATCCTCTCCACCTGTCCTCTCTCCACCACGATCCTCTCCACCAGTCCTGTCTCCACCACAATCCTCTCCATCTGTCCTGTCTTCACCACGATCCTCTCCACCTGTCCTCTCTCCACCGTGTTATCTCTCTTCCTCACCACCATCACTATCTCCATCACCACCATCCCGTCTCCATCATCGCCATTATACTGTCTCCACCACCATTCTCCATCCCCATAATATCCACCACCTTCAATTTCCCCACCACTGTCATCCTCTCGTTCTCTCCATCACCACCATCACTCAGTCCTCTAATTCTGTCTCCACCAATCTCTCCACCACCACCACCGCTCTCCCTCTAGTACCATCTTCCCCACCATTATCTTCCTGCTTCTCCCTCAATCACCACCATCCCTCAGTCCTCTCCTAATTTGTCGTCACCACCACTCTCCCTTCACCATTCACGCTTCTCCTTTGGTCCCGTCCCCACCAATTTCACCACCACCACCACTCTCCCTCCAGTGCCATCCTCCCCACCATTGTCTCGCCTCCTCCACCACCACAGCGGTAAACAGGCGGGCAGACCCACCACTTTCTAGGCCTCCGGAACATGTCCATTACGCAAATTGAGATGGATGGACCAGATTAGCCCCCGAATCACCCAGCTCTCTTTAGGCAGACGCACCTGTGTTCCTCCCTCTGCCTCTCCCTCTCCTCTTCCCTCCCTCCTTCCCCCTTCGTACCTACTCTCCCTATACCTCTTCTCTTCCTTCCTTTCTGCCTCTCCCTCTACTCCTCTCTCCCTCCTTCCTCTTTCTTACCTTCTCTCCCTGTACCTCTTCTCCCCCTCCCTGTCTCCTCCTGACCTACTCTCCCTCTGTCTATCTCTTCCCTTCCTCCTTCTCCCTCCTGGCCTACTCTCCCTCTGCTTCACTTCCTCTCTCCTTCCTTCCTTTGTGTCTATGTGTTCCAACTATCCTTCTGCTTCTTCTCCTTTTCCTCCTCCTTCCTTCCTTCTTCCTTCCTTTATTCCTTCTTCCTTTCCTACTCCCCCTCTATCTCTTCCCCATCCACTCCTTCCTTTCTTTCTCCTTGCCTACTCTTTCTCTGTTTTCTTCTCTTCCCTCCCACCTTCCTTCCCTCCTTCCTTCCTTCCTTCCTTCCTTCCTTCCAGCTTGCTTCCTCGTCTCTGTAAAGCTCTGTGGTCCTCTGTATAGTCTCTGGTGCTCTCAATACACTTCCAATTACTATACTTCGTTCACCTTAACTTGGCCCAGATTTTCGTTCCGTTTGCACCCCATTCCTCACAGCTCAGCGGCAGAACAAGACAACACTACGCCTCTACATCCCTTCCTCAGCACTTCTTCGTGACTAGCACCAGGAAATTATAGTCTCTTGTTAGAAATCAGCATTGAGGATGGCGATGATATTTTTAAACGTAGCTGGAGTGAACACAATCCTTTTTTAATTCGTTTTTTTTATCAAGGGTTTGAACTGTTGAAAAGAGATTGCGGACCCAATGAATTACAATGCTTCTTATCTCGGTCTGCCGCTTCTCCTCCTCCCTGCATCCTCGGTCTCCCTCTCCTCCCTCCTCCTTGCCCTCTCCTCCCTGGACGGCTGTGTGGGCTGGGGTACGGTTCCAGTCAATAGTTCCTTTACACGTGTGGGATTTCGAATTAATGAAGTGATATCCAGACCCACTCGATTATTGGTGATGGGCCTCCTTCTCGCTCTCCTTCTCCTCCTTCCTCCCTCCCTCCCCTTCTCCTCCTTCCTCCCTCCCTCTCCTTCTCCTCCTTCCTCCCTCCCTCTCCTTCACCTCCTTCCTCCCTCCCTCTCCTTCTACCCCTCCTTCTCCTTCCTTCTGCCTCTCCCCCTGTCTTCTATCTCTCCTTCCCCATCCTCCTCCCCCTTCCGACCCTCCTTCCCCCTCCTTCTGCCCTTCCTTCTCCTCCTTTCTCCCTCTCCTTCTGCCACTCCTTCTCTTTCTTTCTGCCACCCCCTCTCCCTCCTTTCCTTCTGCCCCTCCTCCTCCTTCCTTCTGTCTCTTCTTCTTCCTTCTGCCTCTTCTTCCTTCTCCTTCTCCTCCTCTCTCCTGCCCTTCCTTCTCCTTCCTTCTCCCTCTTCTCTTTCCTCCTCCCTCTTCTCTTTCTTCCTCCCTCTCCTCCTCCTCTTCCCTCTTCCTCTCCTCGTCTCTGGGGGGTTCTGAGGTTTGTCTTAGGGTTCAGTTCAATAGTTCCTTTACATCTCTCTCTCTCTCTCTCTCTCTCTCTCTCTCTCTCTCTCTCTCTCTCTCTCTCTCTCATGCAGCGCTCAATTAGGCCAAAAAATATAAGGTTTGTTTCTGGACTTTCCTTCGTTAGCAATGGTGAGGCTAAAGAGGAGAGAGAGAGAGAGAGAGAGAGAGAGACAGACAGACAGACAGACAGACAGACAGAGACAGACAGACAGTCAGACAGACAGACAGAGAGCACTAAGCAACTCACAAACTTTTAACCTCTTCTGTCCAATTACATACGAGAGAGAGAGAGAGAGAGAGAGAGAGAGAGAGAGAGAGCACTAAAAAACCCACTAACTTTTAACCCCTTCAGTCCAATTCTTTACCACTGAGCCACCAAAAGACCTTCAGATTATAGAGGTAAATAATACTCTTCATTAACCCCTTCACTACGAGAATCCCCTAGCTGAATAAAATCGTCTGGTGGGGGCAAGGGTGTTTGGCCATATGTGGAGGATGGAGAATGAGAGACTGACTAGGAGAGTGTATGTGAGTGAGGTGGAAGGGGGGAGGAGGAGGGAGAGACCAAGGATGAGATGGAGGGATGGCGTGGAGAGATACATGAAGGAGGGGGATGCGAGTAGGAGGAAGGGTATAGCCAAATGCCAGAGGAGAGAGTGACGTGGAGGTGATTTGTTTACGGCCCCCCATTAACGAGATTAGGACGTCAGATAATAGATAGATAGAGACAGAGGAATAGATAGATAGATTGATAGATAGATAGTAGCAAGAATAATACGTCGTCGGAGTGAAGGGATAAAAATGATACCCCCGCCACATACGTCATTGCAATACGTAAATAAGGAAGAAAAATCCGCAACATATTCATTTTACAGCCTTATTTTTGCTGTTTCGTACACTAATAGGGGCCGTTGTTGTTGCTGTTGCTGTTGCTGTTGTTGTGGTGGTGGTTGGGGTGGTGGTTGTATGGTAGTGATGGTGATTGTTGTCGTTGTTGTTGTGGTGGTGGTGGTGGTAATGATTGTTGTTGTAGTTATAGTGGTGGTGGTTATTGTTGTTGTGGTGGTGGGGGTAGTGATTGTTGTGGTGGTGGTTTGGGGTGGGGTTGTGTGGTAGTGGGGGTTATTGTTGTAACTTGTTGTGGCGGTGGTGGTGATAGTGATTGTTATGGTTGCCTTCATTTATGTTGTTATTGTCCCCTGGTTCTATATTTACAAACTTATCTTACGTTCAAGTTGTTTATAAAAAGCCTTGATAATTCGTCTTCACTCTAATTACACCTTGAGGGAGAGTTTATCAGGCGTTTTGAAGTGTGCCATCAAAAATCTCTTCATTTCCCGTTTTCTCTGGACACTGAGCTGGTATGGTAGGCCAAGGTTAAAATTGATTTTCCTCTTAAGAATAATAAAGCTCAAAGTCGAGTCGCATATTTAGAGTTCGGTTCATGTGCATCTCAACCAAACAGGGTAAAAACGACCTCCCTGCCTACTATAATAAGGCTCAAAATCGAGGTGTATTTACGGAGTCTGGAAAATATACATCATAGAAAACTGGACTCCCGCCTCAGCCAATCAGCACACGCGTACTTTCAGCCCTTCGCCGTGAGCCAATGAACGACGCTCTTACATACCCACAGACACCTGGCCATACCTTCACCTGTGTGTTTGTTGTGACGTGTGACTTTCTCTTCCCTATTTGCTTTATTTCTTGCGTTTTTGGCATCGTGGTGACTTCTTGTGATAGTGAGCGTGTGTGTAAGGATTCAGTGTTCGTTTGTGAGTGTGTGAGGCGGGTCGAGACGGAGGAAAGAGCACGGGAAAGGAGAAATGTAACAGTGATTAGACATTTTGCGAGTACCGCCGAAAGCAAAAACAAAATAGTAATCTTTGGCACTTATATGTTTGAGTTATGGCAGTTTTTCTTTTCTTTTCTTATTACTGATAGTTTGGATATTACTGAAAAACGTACCGGGATGTTATGAGCAAACAGTCTCATATAGAAACAGTGTTGAATGTGAGCAACTCCGCTTCGAACGGCAGGATGAACGACCACCGCATTCCCCAGGTAATCAAACACGTGTTCTACGATACCTGTGAGTGTTGATTGCATTTTTATTACCTGTACTGATTAAAAAGTTTCGTACAATAGCATCCTAAAAATAAATTCACTTCCTCACTATCTTACTCATCTATCCTTTACGATTTGATGGAATTTCTCTCTCTCTCTCTCTCTCTCTCTCTCTCTCTCTCTCTGGTAACCAAGGAGACTCATTCCAGCCTATAGCAATGCTTCGTCGAATTTCATGCAACCGCCCACCACACACACACACACACACACACACACATACACACACACACACACACACACACATATCCATCTCCACCCACACACCCATCTCCATCCACACACCCACCTTCACCCACACACCCATCTCCACCCACACACCCACCTTCACCCACACACCCATCTCCACCCCCACACACACCACCACCACCTACACACCCATCTCCACCCACACCTCCACCCACACACCCACACCTCCACCCACACACACCCACCTCCACCCACACACACCCACCTCCACCCACACACCCACCTTCACCCACACACCCATCTCCACGCACACACCCATCTCCACTCACACACCCACCACACCCACCTCCACCCACACACCCACCTCCATCCACACACCCACCTCCACCCACACACCCACTTCCATCCACACACCCACCTCCACCCACACACCCACACACACCTCCACCCACAGACACCCACCTCCACCCACACACCCACCACCCACACACACCCACTTCCACCCACACACACCCACCTCCACCCACACAGGAATGAATAATTTGAGAGTCCGTCACGATCCATCATGGAGAAGATGGAGAGAGTGGAAATGTGGAGCAGGGAAAAGTGGAAGAGTCTGGATGCGAAAGTGGGAAGTGGAAGAGTCTGGCTGGGAAAGTGGGAAGTGGAGGAGCTCAGATGGGAAAGTGGAGTAGGGGAAGTGAGAAGTGGAAGAGTTTGGACAGGAAGTGGAGTTGGGAAAGTGGGATGTGGAAGAGTCTGGATTAGAAAGTGGATTTAGGGCAGTAGGACAGTGTGACAAGGAAATTGGGGGTAAGGAAAAAAAGGAATTGAAGTGGAGAAAATATAGGTAGGGATTGTATGAAAGGACTAAGGAAAGCAGGGTTGGGGAGGTGGGGGCAGAGAAGTGGGGAAGTGGAGGTAGAGAAGTGGGGAAGTGGGGGTAGAGAAGTGGGGAAGTGGTGGTAGAGAAGTGAGGAAGTGGGGGTAGAAAAATGGGGAAGAGGGGTTAGAGAAATGGGGAAGTGGGGGTAGAGAAGTGGGGAAATGGGGGTAGAGAAGTGGGGAAGTGGAGGTAGAGAAGTGGGGAAGAGGGGGTAGGGAAGTGGGGGTAGAGAAGTGGGGAAGTGGGGGTAGAGAAGTGGGGAAGTGGGGGCAGAAAAATGTGGAAGTGGGGGAAGAAAATAGGGAAGTGGGGGTAGAAAGTGGGGAAGTGAGGGTAGAAAAATGGGGAAGTGGGGGTAGAGAAATGGGGAAGTGGGGGTAGAGAAGTGGGGAAGTGGGAGTAGAGAAGTGGGGAAGTGGGGGTAGAGAAATGGGGAAGTGGGGAAATTGGGTGGGGGTGAAATAGAGCCAGGGAAATAAGAATGAGGAAATATGATTCTTTTTTTTCTTCTTGCTTTTTTTTTTTTTTGAGTGGAGGGGCCGGTGGTGCATTGGTGAGATATCCAGCACACAACTGAAAGATCGCAAGTTCGATTCTGGGACCGGTCAGAGCCAGGGACGAAGTTTGTTTGCATCATTTCCTTGTTTAGTCAGCAGTACCGTTGGGAACTTTGATTATATATATATATATATATATATATATATATTTTTTTAGTTAATGTAGAAAGAACCAAAAGGTGAAGGAGAGAGAGAGAGAGAGAGAGAGAGAGAGCCGTTCATTCCAATATCCTACCTTAGTGTCTCTACCTTACACCCAAATCCACCCATCAGCTCCCCGTTTCACACCCTTTCACCCCTTCCCTCCCTTCTTTCCCTTCCCATCTTCATCTTCCCTCCCCACTTCCCCTCCCTCTCTCCCCTCCTCCCTTCCCTCCCCCTCCCCTCCCTTTCCCTCCCTTCATCTTCCCTCCCCCAGCCTACCCACACCGCATACGTATGAGCAGGTTGTGTAGTTGAGGATTACACGAAAATGAAGAGTAATGGTCTCCCTACGTCTGCGTTATGAGACAAACTTAACTCTGTGTATCTCTTTACTTCCGCCTCGTCTACGGTATATACTCCGTTCACTTTAACTTGGCCTAAAATTCCCCTCTCTCCATCTTGAATACTGAGGTGTAACAATAGATTAACACTAGAATACGATGCTATACTCTTTTTGCTCTAACTTGGCCTAAAATTGCCTTCTCTCCATCTTGCATGCTGAGCTGTAACAATAGATTAACACTAGAACGTGATGCTATACTCTTTTTGCTCTAACTTGGCCTAAAATTGCCATCTCTCCATCTTGCATGCCGAGTTATAGCAATAGATTAACGCCAGAATACGATGCTAGTCACGAAGAAGCGCAGTGGAAAGGATATAAGGCCGTAGCATTGCCTTTTCTGTCACTGAGCTATGTGAAATAAGCTGCAAAAGGACGAAAATCTGGGCCAAGTTAAGGTGAAAGCGCCGTTATCATCTTAAAGTCATTGTAATCATTTTAATTGGAGATAAGGACTCCCCGTGGACTTAGGAGGATCCCTACACGCCTTTCACCTTAACTTGGCCCAGATTCTCGCCAGCATGAGTGGAAGAGAAGAGAAATATTTGGACCACCCTGTTCTCTCTCTCTCTCTCTCTCTCTCTCTCTCTCTCTCTCTCTCTCTCTCTCTCTCTCTCTCTCTCTCTCTCTCTCTCTCTCTCTCTCTCTCTCATTTTTTGGGCAGTGATACAGTCCAGGGCAATTACCATGTCGCCTTTATATGTGTACGTCGTTAGTGTGTGTACGGGAGGGACACACACACACACACACACACACACACACACACACACACACACAGGGAGAGAGAGAGAGAGAGAGAGAGGATTTCCTCGTGACATTTGTGAGTCAGTTTATCCCCGTGTGTCCCGCCTATCAGAAAGACCCCTAGTAGGACGCACGCACATCGTCTAATTAGAAGGAATCCCGGAGAGACGGGGACGGGGGGAGGAGGAGGAGGAGGAGGAGGAAGAATATGGGGAGGAAGTAGAGAGAGAAGGAG
>NC_136992.1:2292500-2297500 GCF_032717465.1 Coenobita brevimanus | reverse complement strand
ATAATCTCACCTGTAATAAATAATCTCACCTGTAATATCACCTGTAATAAATAATCTCACCTCTAATAAATAATCTCACCTGTAATAAATAATCTCACCTGTAATAATCTCGCCTGTAATAATCTCACCTGTACTAAATAATCTCACCTGTAATAAGTCTCACCTGTAATAAGTCTCACCTGTAATAAATAATCTCACCTGTAATAAATAGTCTCACCTGTAATAAATAAACTCACCTGCCAGAAAAGACTCACTAAATCAGCCAAAAGGAACCAAGGCATTTCTCTCCTCTGGCAGTCCTTCCCTCCCTCCTTTCCCTCCCTTCCTTCCTCTCTCCCTCCCTCCCTCCCTCTGATTTTCTGCTTCTTCCTAAATTGGTCAGTAGAATTAACCTTCGAGACAAAATGGACTTCACTCCTGATTTCTTGGCCAGGCGCCTTCTGTTAAACTTTCCTGCCGCTTCTCTCAGCCTCCCTTTCCTCCCTTTCCCTCCCCCCTCCTCCCTCGGTCCCTCCCTCCCCTTCCCCTCCCCCCTCAGTCCCTCCTTCCCCTCCCCTCAGACCCTCTTTCTCCCTGTCCCCCTTCCTCTTTCCTCTTCCCTTCGTGTTATTTTTATTCTAGATTCACACACACACACACACACACACACACACACACACACACACACACACACACACACACACACACACAAAATTATAATCTACTCCGTCGTAACTATATTGAACTGAGCTGAGATTTTCGCCATTTTGCATCTCTCTCTCTCTCTCTCTCTCTCTCTCTCTCTCTCTCTCTCTCTCTCTCTCTCTCTCTCTCTCTCTCTCTCTCTCTCTCTCTCTCTCTCTCACACACACACACACACACACACACACACACACACACACACACACACACCATCCCATCCTTCTCTCATCTCACTCTCATATTGTCCTGTTCCGCCTGTCTCTTCCGTTCCACAAGTTCCACCATCGTTCCTCCACTGTTCCACTCAGCAAAGATTCAACCTCGTTCCTCCGCCCATTCACCATATCCCATCCCACCCTCATCCCACCCCGTTTCACACCATCCCACCCTCTGACCATCCCTGTGTCGCTCTTGTTCCATTCCATCCCCATATCATTCCGCCTTCCCCCTGTTCCGTGGTTCCATCGTTCCCTTTCCAGTTCCATATTAATTGTCGCTCCTTTACCCCGTTCCGTTTCACCCGTCTCTCGTTCCGTTCTACTTGTTCCACCAGACGTTCCTCCATCATTCCCTCTAATCTTTCCACCTGGCTCTTGCCCTGTTCCACTCATTCCTCAGCCGTTCCCCCCACCACCCTCCTCCACCTTTGTTCCACCGTTCCTTTCTTCTTTAGCCCCGTTCCGCACGTTCCTCCACCCACGTACCACTGTTCCAACCTTCTTTTGCCCCGGTCCGCACCTTCCACCCGCTGTTCCTCCACCCTAATCCCCCGTCCCTTACGCTCCACCCAGCAAAGACTCAGGCCTCTCTCTCTCTCTCTCTCTCTCTCTCTCTCTCTCTCTCTCTCTCTCTCTCTCTCTCTCTCTCTCTCTCTCCACCTATTCACCTTTTTAATTAGGGTGTCATCAGGTGTACCTTTGCTAGTCTAAGGTCCCTAATTTTTTTCTTCACTTTTTATCTTTTTCTTTTAGCTTGCCTGAATAGCTTGTAATTATCCCCTTCAGTACGATGACCTCTCTCTCTCTCTCTCTCTCTCTCTCTCTCTCTCTCACACACACACACACACACACACACACACACACACACACACACACACGGAGAGAGAGAGAGAGAGAGAGAGAGAGAGAGAGAGAGAGAGAGAGAGAGAGAGAGACTAAGTTGTGAGAGAAAATAGGCCACGAGAGAGAGAGAGAGAGAGAGAGAGAGAGAGGTTGAGAATGCAGTGTGAAGGAACTGAGAAAAGAGGAAGAATAGGACATGACAGGGAAGAGAAGAAGAAGGGAGAGGAAGTGGAGAGACGGAGAGAAAGAGGTGGGAGAAAGGAGGAAGTGGAGAGACGGAGAGAAAGAGGGGGGGTAGGTGGGAGAAAGGAGTACGTGGAGAGACGGAGAGGAAGAGGTGGTAGTAGTAGTAGCAGTAATAGTAGTAGTAGTAGTAGTAGTAATAGCGATGGTAGTAGTAGTTGTAGTAGCAGTAGTAGTAGTAGCCTGGCTCAAATAAAACGTGAACCCAGTGGACTGCAGGCTGAATCTGTCCCCTGGCAGTCCACCAGCCTCCTTTCGGGGGATGGGGAGGAGACTGAGGGACGTACGTATAACCAGACAGCTCCACCGCCGACCCATATCAGTGTGCCACCACGTGAAGGCGTCCCTCTCCACCACCTCCCCTTCAAAGTGAGGTGCTTAATTAGGTCTACCTGCCTGTTTCGAGTTTTTTTTTTGGGGGGGAACCTTTCTTTGGATTTTTCGTTTTTTTTTTTTTTTTGGTCATTAAGTTGCCATTTTATAAGCCCAAATCTGGTTAATGAAGGAACGTTTTGATGTTAATTGTTCAGATGTTTTTTTTGTTTTATGTGTGTGGGGGTGTTTTTTTTTTTAGTTTATTCTGGTAGGCATTCAAAGAGGCTTAATTTTTTCTTCTTTAAGTGGATGAAAGGGCTTGATGCTGCTCTCGCCTCTACTGCAGCTGGCGATGATGATGATGATGATGATGGTGATGATGATGATGATGATGATGATTATTATTGTTGTTGTTGAGGTTATTTTATTATTTTTATTATTATTTCATTATTATTATTATTATTATTATTATTATTTCCTTCCCCAGTAAAGTCGGTCGGCAGTCATATATTCACTAATGTGTCTGTGTCTCTTTGTGAATAAAATATCTCAAAAAAATTGTAATAGGAATTCAGTGAGATTTGGTGAATAGGTGGGCAGCGGGTCAAGGAAGGCTGGATTAGATATTGAGGTGAATCCGAATCTGGGTACAGGAATAGATAAATTTTGTTGGCGTTGGGGGGATATGCCTCCTCTGAGATAGTGTAACAGGGCAGACTAAGACCGTAGAGTTATCAGAGTAAGTGAGATCATGAAAGTGTTCGTCTGGTAAGAAAGGGGTATTGTGGCAGTGAATCATAAATCTTACTGACGTTGACGGAGGTATGTGGTCTGTGAGAGTTTGTTAGCTACTGGTATTAAAATAGTCCTGAATCCAATTAAGCAGAGAATACGTAGACGATATTAGCGTATTCTAGCTCTTTAGGATTCATTTTACTTGATCGTATTTGAGTCAGTGATGAATTAAAAAAAAATATTCGTCAACAGGATTTCGTCAGTTTTGCTTTACCTTCCAAGTGGACGGGCTTAGAAGCGCCTTTGTCACTTAGTGCTTGAGTTGCTGAGTTACTGAGCTATTGAGGGACTGATTACCTTACGTCAGCTAGCCCGCCACATGCCACCGCACACCAACCTATGTTGTTGTACCGCGAGACTCCTTCATTATCATGAGGTTAGGTAGATGGTGAAATTTTGAAAATCTGGCTTTTAACTTTTGGGAATGCATAGAAAAAGCTGAAATTTGGTAGGTTAGTTTTGGAGAGGATGGAGAGTGAGAGACTGACGAGGAGAGTGTATGTGAGTGAGGTGGAGGGAGGGAGAGGGAGGGGGAGGCCAAGGATGAGATGGAGGGATGGAGTGGAGAGGTATTTGAGAGAGAGGGCTGTGAGCTGGGAGCAGGGCAGTGAAATGGCGCGGGACAGGGCGACATGGAGGCGATTTGTTTGTGGCCACCCCTCACGGAATTAAGGCGTCTGGCAATAGATAGATAGTTTTGGAAAGGGGGGTCGATGCGCCAATGTTTTGTTCTAGGACGCAAGGCTTTAATTGTCAAGATATTTAGGATTAATTAAATTGGCCGGATTTAGCTCCTCCTATGAGCTAGGGGGTTGCCAAGCGTCGCCATATTTTTCATTTCGTTTTGTTTTTCTTGGGGTCCGGCAGATGCGTCTTGAACATGTAATACCCCCCCTTTTTTTTTTTACCTTAATTTGGCCCAGATTTTCGTCATTTTGCACCTTATCTCACGTAGTTATAGGACAGTGCTATGCCTCTACCTCCTATCCATAATACTTCTTCGTGACTAGCATCATGTTCTAGTGCTAATCTATCGTTACCGCTTAGCATGCAAGATGGAGAGAGGGGAGTTGTAGGCCAAGGTTGAGTAGAGGTAGTAAGTGTATAGTTCCTGGTTTTGTTTCCGCCAGACGGTTTTATTCAGCTTACGATTGACCTGTTATACACAAAGGGTTATAGAAAGCTGTGCCAAACCCCACCACTGCCAAAATATCTCCCACGCTGAATAAAATCGTCTAGAGATTGAAAGAATAAACTACGAAAATACTTCAGTAGGTGCTGATTAAGAGAGAGAGAGAGCGGGGGGAAGGAGAAGCCGAACGATTACTGCCTTAGGAAGAAATGCAAGGATGAAATGGGAGAGAGAACCTGAAACCAGCGTTGGAGAAGGTGAGGGAAATCAGAAATAAGAATGTTTGGGATGGATAGAGAGGGAGGTTGGGCAAAAATCAGGGCTGGAATGAGGGAGTGCCAAATGAACCTGTAATAAGAGACAGGTAGGGACGGTGCATTAATTTACCTTGTATCGAGGTGCTTCGTATACGCCTTCACGCGGTAGCATTGATATAACCGTACGTATATGATGGATTATATATGTACGTGAGTATGAGAGAGGGGGTGTGAGTTGGGAGCGGGGCAGTGAAATGGCGGGGGACAGGGCGACGTGGAGGCGATTTGTTTGTGGCCACCCCGAACGGGGTTGAGGCGTCTGGCAATAGATAGATGGTATGCGTGTAATGTATATAGGCATATATGCGCATATCCATATATACATCAATATGTATGTATGGATGGACGCATTCATATAGAGATAGATAGATATAGATCTGTAGATATATTTAGATAATGTGTGTGTGTGTGTGTGTGTGTGTTCACATTGAAGAGGTGAAAAAAGACGCCTGCGGG
>NC_136992.1:2272500-2287500 GCF_032717465.1 Coenobita brevimanus | reverse complement strand
ACAGGTGACCATCAGGTGAGGTGCTAGGATTAGGTATCTTCTCTAAGCAAAAAAAAATAAATAAATATAAATAAATATAAATAAATCAATAAAATACAGGCAATCCAATTTGTAATCTTCCATCGCTACTACGGAAACGACATACTCCTTCCACTTTAAGCTGGTCAAAAATTGCCATCTCTCCATATTGAATCCTGAGTCGTACCAAAATAACGACAGAATATAATGCTAGTCACGATGAAGTGCTATGGGGAAGATATAAAGCCAAATTCTTTTTATATAATGCTAGTCACGATGAAGTGCTATGGGGAGAGGATATAGAGCCAAATTTTTTTAATATAATGCTAGTCACGATGAAGTGCTATGGGGAGAGGATATAGAGCTAAATTCTTATCTTCATCTGACACTGAACTACGGAAAATAAGCTGAGAAATGACGAACTCAGCCAAGTTTGTGTGAAAAGACTATAGTGCCTCCAGGGTCGATATAGCCAGTCACCTGTTAATTAATTTACTTTTAAAATGATGTAGACGAAGAAGAAGGCTCAAATTTTTACCTGTCGACAGAGGGAGGTTCAATAAGGCAGATCCCAAGTTATATAGTGCTGGATTCTTTATTGACAGTTTCCTTTCATTGATCATTTATACCCGTGTGTGTGTGTGTGTGTGTGTGTGTGTGTGTGTGTGTGTGTGTGTGTGTGTGTGAGAGAGAGAAAGAGAGAGAGAGAAAGCCGTCTTAAGGTGGCCGTGCGTTTGACCTCTTCAGCACGAGTATGTCAGGAAGTGAAAGTATTTGGTGGGGGAAGTTTTTGATGGTGGTGGTAATGGTGGTGGGGTGGATGGAGAGGGATGGTGATAGGGATGGTGGTGGTGATGATGGTGGTGATGGGGTCGATGGTGAGAGATGGTGATAGGGATGGTAGTAGTGATGATGGTGGTGGTGGTGGTGGTGGTGGTGGTGGTGTCGATGGTGGGGGGTGGTGATAGGGATGGTGGTGGTGGTGATGGTAGTGGTGGTGATGGGGTCGATGGTGGTGGTGATGGTGGAGATGGTGGTAACGATGATGATAAAGATGGTGATGGATATAGTGATGGTGACTGTATTGGTGATAATGACGATGATGAGAATAAATCGTCTTGGGGAAGCTGGAATGATCTTAAACCCCTTCATTCCGTGGACTTTATTCATTATTTATTTATTTATTTATTTATCAGTGTTTATCTGTACATTCATTCTCTCTCTCTCTCTCTCTCTCTCTCTCTCTCTCTCTCTCTCTCTCTCTCTCTCTCTCTCTCTCCCGTGTTCCCAAGCCAGTCGAGTGGAAGGTCTTCACGTGATTTCGGTGCTCACGATTTTTACGGCGAATCTCCAGTTTTAGCGGTGTGTGTGTGTGTGTGTGTGTGTGTGTGTGTGTGTGTGTGTGTGTGTGTGTGTGTGTGTGAGAGAGAGAGAGAGAGAGAGAGAGAGAGAGAGAGACTGTGAGTATGTATATGCTTGTCATTTATGTGTGTGTGTGTGTGTGTGTGTGTGTGTGTGTGTGTGTGTGTATCTGTCTGTCTGTCTGTCTGTCTGTTTTTGTGACTGTATTTGAGTGTGTATGTGTTTGCGTGCCAGTGTGTGTATGTCTGTCTGTCTGTGTGTATGTATGTATGTATGTATGTATATATCCTTTCATCCGTCCATTCATCGGTTAAACCTCTACCTATTGAGCAATATTCGGATTAATCTTTCTCCCTCTGATGATTTTTATTTTTTTTTTTTATTTATCTTTTTGCCTCTCTTTTTTCCTACTACAAAAAAAAAAAATAATGGATGTTAAAATTTTTCGGCTCTTACCCTCATGCTACGTACGGATTTGGTCAGCCTTGGAGTTTTTCTTTTTTTTTTTCTGGTTTTTGCATTCAGGACATTTTCAGATTTCTTCGGATTTTTTTCAGATTATTTTCATGATTTTCAGATTTTTCAGATTTTTTTCAGATTTTCAGATAATTTTCATGATTTTCAGATTTTTCAGATTTTTCAGATTTTTTCAGATTTTTCAGATTTTCAGATTTTTTTCAGATTTTCAGATAATTTTCATGATTTTCAGGTTTTCAGTTTTTTTCAGATTTTCAGATTTTTTCAGATTTTTCAGTTTTTTTCATATTTTCAGGTTTTTCAGATTTTTTCAGATTTTCAGGTTTTTTTCAGATTTTCATATTTTTTTCAGATTTTCAGATAATTTTCATGATTTTCAGGTTTTTCAGATTTTTCAGATTTTCAGTTTTTTTTCAGATTTTCAGTTTTTTTTCAGATTTTCATGTTTTTTCGGATTTTCATATTTATCCATTTTTTTCAGATTTTCAGATTTTTTCAAATTTTTTTCGGATTTTCATTTTTTTTTTTTTTTTTGGCATTAAAGGTATTTTCAGATTTTCGTCTTTCCAAACCCAAATTATGTACCAGTTGCCAAAATCCCCTCCTTCCTTCCTTTATTTATTTATTTATATATTTATTTTGTCTTCTTTATTTTGTCGTATTTGTTTTGTCTTCCTTTATTTTGTCTTCCTTTATTTTGTCTTCTTTATTTTGTCTTCTTTGTATTGTCTTTATTTTGTCTTCTTCCTTTATTTTGTCTTCTTTATTTTGGCTTCTTCCTTTATTTTGTCTTCTTTATTTTATTCTCTTTATTTTGTCTTCTTTATTTTGTCTTTATTTTGTCTTCTTTATTTTGTCTTTATTTTTTTCTCTTTATTTTGTCTTCTTTATTTTTTTCTCTTTATTTTGTCTTTATTTTTTTCTCTTTATTTTGTCTTCTTTATTTTGTCTTCTTTATTTTGTCTTTATTTTGTCTTCTTTATTTTGTCTTCTTTATTTTGTCTTCTTTATTTTGTCTTTATTTTGTCTTCTTTATATTGTCTTCTTTATTTTGTCTTTATTTTGTCTTCTTTATATTGTCTTCTTTATATTGTCTTCTTTATTTTGTCTTTATTTTGTCTTCTTTATATTGTCTTCTTTATTTTGTCTTTATTTTGTCTTCTTTATATTGTCTTCTTTATATTGTCTTCTTTATTTTGTCTTCTTTATATTGTCTTCTTTATTTTGTCTTCTTTATTTTGTCTTCTTCCTTTATTTTCTCTTCTTTATTTTGTCTTTATTTTGTCTTCTTCCTTTATTTTGTCTTCTTTATTTTGTCTTCTTCCTTTATTTTGTCTTCTTTATTTTGTCTTCTTCCTTTATTTATGTATTTATTTATCTATTTATTTATTTTTACCTTTTTTACAGCTTGGCGATTTTATTTCCATCTCCGGCTTGTCTTTTATCGTCTAAGGGCAATAATCTCCTGCCGTTAGGAAGCTCACTAACACCTCTTCCTTAGCGATTTATTTCCGATTCTGCCTCGTTACTGTATTCATGTGTGTCATTCACCCAATCTATGTTGATATTAAAAGACATAAAAAGCAAAAAAAAAAAAAAAAAAAAAGATATTAGCTGGTAGTTTGGGAAATAAATCGCTAAGGAAGAGGTGTTAGGGAGCCTCCTTACCCTACGAGAATACAGAACTAAATCTTTAATATTTTTCGGCATTTACCCCCCCCCAAAAAAAAAAAATCGTCCCCTTGCTTTCGCCCTACGATTTAATTCAGCGTTATTTTTTCACCATAAATATTTCAATAGAATCCATTAGTTCACTCTTCGTGCCGTCAGACGATTTTCCTCAGCTTCCTAGTGGCCTTTCAACCCTCCCCTGGACGCCTTCACGTGGTGGCACCTATCTAACCAGGCGGCTTCACTGCCTGGTTATACACGCGACCCTCAACCACTTCCCTATCCCCCAAAAAGACGAGTTTAGATTTAAGAAAGGCAATGTAAGTCTTCCCTATCCCCAAAAAGGAGGATGGTGAACGGCAGAGGGGCAGTGTTAAGCCTGCAGTCCACTGGGTTCACATTTCAGTCGAACCCGGATCCACAACAGCAGCAGTCTGGCCAGCAACAGTCCCCCCCGATATATGCGGACGTGAAGGTAGCGAAATGTGCGGACGTGAAGGTAGCCTCGACGTTCTCACCATTTTTTCTTTTCCATTTTCTTTTTTTAATTTTTTTTTTTTTTTTTTTTTTTTTTTTTTTTAGTTTCGCATGTTGTGCCTGACGTGGACCCAACTTTTTACCAAAATTTTTCGCCCCCCCCTCGAAAAAAAAGGGGGGGGGCTGGCAGGAAGAGGCAAACTTTGATATTTTTCTTCGGGGGGAAAATTTTTTGGCTGATTTCTGACGCGGGTGATTCTTTTCCGTCGCCAATTTTTTGCCTCGACGAAACCTATAGTAAATCCTCTCGTTTTGAGCAAGAGGGATTTTACCATATATATTTTCTTACTTCCTATACTCCTTTCACCTCAACTTGGCCTAGTAATTTTCATGGCTATACTCCTTTCACCGTAACTTGGCCCAATATTTCCATCGCTATACTCCTTTCACTTTTATCTGGTCAAATATTCTCATCTCCACGTCGTGAATACCTTAATTTTTTCCACCGATTTCAGCAAGAGAGATTTTATTATATATATTTTCTCACCTGCTGTACTCCTTTCACCTTATCTTGGTCCAATATTTCCATCGCTATACTCCTTTCACTTTTATCTGGTCAAATATTCTCATCTCCACGTCGTGAATACCTTAATTTTTTCCACCGATTTCAGCAAGAGGGATTTTATTATATATATTTTCTCACCTGCTGTACTCCTTTCACCTTAACTTGGTCCGGTATTTCCATCGCTATACTCCTTTCACTTTTATCTGGTCTAATATTTTCCTCTCGACATCGTGAATAGCTAAATCTTTCCACCATTTTCTTGAAGAGGGTTTTTTTTTTCATATATATATTTTCTTGTTGCTGTACTCTACTCACTTTAAGCTGGCCCAAACTTACGATATGTACATCTTAAGTGTTGAGTTGTAACGATGGATTGCACTAAAATATGATGCAAGTCACGAAGAAGTGCTATGGGAAAGATCTAGAGCCATACTATTATATTTTTCCTGTCACTGAGGTACATGAAATAAAATGCAGCCTCTCGTACTCCATCCTCGTTCCTCTATCTCGCCCTCGGTCTATCTCTTCCCCCTTCCTCCATATCTCCACCCTATTCCTCAGCCTCGTTCTGGGTCTCCCTCCCTCCCTTCCCCTTCTCCACCTCTCTCATACACTCTTCCAGTCAGTCTCTCATTCTCCATCCTCTCTTTCTCACATATCTCCACCCCACCTCGCGGTCTCCATGTCTCCCTCCCCACTCCGTCTCTATCACACACACACTCTTCTAGTCAGTCTCTCATGCTTTTCCATCGAATCTTTATCAGCAATGGATAAAACATGAACTACTTCTGGTCCGTATTTTTGTCGGGTATGGAAGCTCCCTAACACCTCTTCCTTAGCGATTTATTTTTGGACACGTTTGGTTAATATAATTTTATACTCTGTTTATGCACATTATGGTGACATTAGAAAAATTCTGGTAACGCATAAGAGGACGGCAAGGTGTAATAAGCAAACTAAATCGCTTAGGAATAGGTGTTAGGGAGCTTCCTTAAGCGACAATACGGGTCATTGTTTCACTCTTTACCTGATTTGTATTAGTATTCAGTCTATAGAATGTTAATAACCTGGGAATTATTATTATTATTATTATTATTATTATTATTATTATTATTATTATTTATTAATCGATTTATTATTATTATTGTTGTTATTATTATTATTATTATTATTATTATTATTGTTATTGTTATTATTATTGTTGTTGTTGTTATTGTTGTTATTGTCATTATTTTATTATTATTATTATTATTGTTATTATTATTATTATTATTATGATTATTATTATTATTGTTGTTATTGTTGTTATTATTATTTTATTATTATTATTATTATTATTATTATTATTATTATTATTATTATCATCAGCATCAGCATCAGCATCATTATTATTATTATTATTATCATCATTATTATCATTATTAATATTGTTTTTTTAATCAGAGGAGCAAGAGACATATGACCAAAATCAATGTCATTAGTTAAGGAGATAACCAGTCCTACATCTTACCCCTCCAACTCAAAAAAATCCCCCCCCCCAGCTGACTAACCCCTCCCCCCCCCGCTAAGAAAAATCGTCTGGAGGTACAAGAGTAAAGAGGAAAAGGCGAGACGGTTTACTGAAGTTAAAAATACTGAAAAGGCAATTCTTGTCGCCGTGTGTGTGTGTGTGTGTGTGTGTGTGTGTGTGTGTGTGTGTGTGTGTGTGTGTGTGTGTGTGTCAGTGTCTGTGTGTGTGTGTTTTGTTGTTTTTATTTTCTGCTTACGTGTGTGTGTGTGTGTGTGTGTGTGTGTGTGTGTGTGTGTGTGTGTGTGTGTTTTGTTGTGTTTTTATTTTCTGCTTACGTGTGTGTGTGTGTGTGTGTGTGTGTGTGTGTGTTTAATGTTTCCGACTCTGGGCATAGGCTTCACAGCCTGCTACCAAGGCCCAGTAGTCCTGCTACATACCATACACCTCTCCACATGTCACCACTGCGGCGCTAACACCCACCGTCCATATTGAATACATGCTAGGGCTGTCTCATACAGGACTGGTGTATTGGTATTAGCGGGGGTATTTTTACGACATGTCGGCGGGTCTTCTGGTAGATCGGTAATGTCTGCTTTTAGGAAATTCAAATCCTTAAACTGTTCCCTGCCCCAGCGGGGATTTGAACCTGGGTCCGGTAGGACTGCAGGCAACCTCTCTACCGATTGAGTCACCGTGTGTGTGTGTGTGTGTGTGTGTGTGTGTGTGTGTGTGTGTGTGCTTTCCATGTACGTATTTTTCTTGACCCAGTCTCGTGTTCAGGTTCAGTTTTATCTATTATTTTATCTATCCATTCAGTCTGCCATTTGATCTACTCTCACAGATGGTACAAAGGACGCAGGACGAGAGAGAGAGAGAGAGAGACAGACAGACAGACAGACAGACAGAGACATTGATTCTGGGCCAAGCTAAAATGAATAGTCTTGCGTCAGAGTACAGTGGAAAGAGAGGGAGAGAGAGAGAGAGAGAGAGAGAGAGAGAGAGAGAGAGAGAGAGAGAGAGAGAGAGAGGCGAGGATCAAACGCTCCAACTACGGCATTGAATTATAAAACACCGCCCCCCCCAAAAAAAAAAAAAAAATGCAATCCAAAAACTGACGCTTGCTCATTTCCCGATTATCACCTTTTTATGGGCTAATTACAGGTGAGAGCAGGTGGGGTTGCTGGCCAGGTGTAATGCTAGTCTCTATTCACCTTAACTTGGCTCAAAATTGTCCTCTCTCCATCTTGAATGCCGAGTTGCAAGAGGAGATTGAGATGGGCATGGTTGACTCTCTCTCTCTCTCTCTCTCTCTCTCTCTCTCTCTCTCTCTCTCTCTCACACACACACACACACACACACACACACACACACACACACAGCACTATTTCTTCTTATATCTCTCTCTCTCTCTCTCTCTCTCTCTCTCTCTCTCTCTCTCTCTCTCTCTCTCTCTCTCTCTCTCTCAGAATGACAGTAGATTAACACTGAAATATCATCCTATATTCCTTTCACTACTACCTGGCCTAAAATTGCCATCTCTTCATCTTCAAAATTTTGTAATAGTAGTAGTTGTAGTAGCAGTAGTAGTAGTAGTAGTAGTAGTAGTAGTGGTAGAAGTAGCAGTAGTAGCAGTAATAGCAATAGTAGCGGTAGTAGTAGTGGTAGTATTAGTTGTAGTGGTAGTAGTAGTAGTAGTAGTAGTAGTTGTTGTTGTTGTAGCCTCAGGTTCATCTGAAACGTGAACCCAGTGGACTGCAGGCTGAAGTTGCCCTCCTCCTGCGGTCCACCACACTCCTTTCGGGGGATAGGGAGGGAGCTGAGGGACGTTTGTATAACCAGGCAGTGAGGCCGCTCGGTGATATCAGTGCCACCACGTGAAGGCTTCCCTCTCCAGTACCGCAGCTGAAAATTAACACAGGAATATTATGCTGTACTACATTCACTCTAAACTGGCCCAAAATTACCGTCTCTTTATCGTTCTTCATCGCCTGTTTATCTTCTGTGGTGAGTAGGAGCGAAATAATAACACTAGAATACGATGCTAGTCACGAAGAAGTGCGGTGGTTTTGAACAGCAAGGTCAGGTGAGGTCATATTAACCCTTTCAGGACGAGAGGTCACGCCCGAGGACTGACTCATGGTGGAAGTGTAAAAGCATCATTATTATCATTATTATTATTATTATTATTATTATTATTATTATCATCATCAGCTCATCTGTCATCATCGCCATCATCATCAGTATCACAGTCATCATCATCACCACCAGTATCATCATAATCATCTTCATCATCATCACCACCACCACCACCACCACCACCACCACCACCACCACCATCAACATCATCATCACCATCATCATCATCATCATCATCATCATCATCATCATCATCACCACCACCACCACCATCACCATCATCATCATCACCATCATCATCATCATCATCATCATCATCATCATCATCATCATCATCATCGCCTAACTCCCCACAGTAATAATAATAATAACGGGTTTGGTCGGGAGGCACAAGAGGGAAGCCATGAAAGTTGAGACTATTAACAGAGGGGTAATTGACCAGTTCATCATCATCATCATCATCATCATCATCATCATCATTTTATCCATCACACATCATTAACACATCTCCTTTATCATCATCATCATCATCACCATCATCATCATCATCATCACCATCATCATCATCATTTTATCCATCACACATCATTAACACATCTCCTTTATCATCATCATCATCATCATCATCATTTTATCCATCACACATCATTAACGCATCTCCTTTATCATCATCATCATCATCATCATCATCATCATCACCCTACACCAAGGCCATAGTCACGTTACGTACAATCCCAAAGTCGGACAGAGGACCCCCCCAAAAAAAAAAATAATAATAAAAAAAAATAAATAAATAAAAAATGTCAAACAAGAGAAGGGGGGCGTACAAGGGAGATCCGCCCCCCTCCCCGCCCCCCCTATAAAATTTTCGGCATTAATTTTTTTTCTGTAATTAACTTTTTATGCCGGAGTGACTTTCAATTAGCGATTTTTTTTTTTTTTTGCTCCCCCAAGCTGATGAATTAATCTGTGGTCGTGTGCGGACGTGAATGTACCCAGGAGGGAGGGGTGTCATTATATTATATTATACCACAATGAGGGCATGAGAGACTGACTTGGAGAGTATGAGAGTGGATGGGGAATGAGCCTGACCGGTAGAGTGTATGTGAGTGGATGGGGAGAGAGACTGACTAGAAGAGTGTATGTAAGTGAGGTGGATAGGAGGAGGGGGAGGCAGCGTGATGGTGGAGGACAGGGTGACATGGAGGCGATTTGTTTGTGGCCATCCCTGACGTGATAAAAGAGTCTGCCGATAAATACATAGAGATAGATACATGGCTGGATAGATAGGCAGATAGACAGACAGATAGACAGATATGACCTTAACTTCCAACTCTCTCTCTCTCTCTCTCTCTCTCTCTCTCTCTCTCTCTCTCTCTCTCTCTCTCTCTCTCTCTCTCTCTCTCTCTCTCTCTCTCTCTCTCTCTCTCTCTCTCTCTCTCTCTCTCGCGTTTGCTGTTTGTAGTCTAAGCTGTGAACAATATCAAAGCAACTCTCTCTCTCTCTCTCTCTCTCTCTCTCTCTCTCTCTCTCTCTCTCTCTCTCTCTCTCTCTCTCTCTCTCTCTCTCTCTCTCTCTCTCTCTCTCTCTCTCTCTCTCTCTCTCTCTCTCTCTCAGTGCCCTGGGGTTCACTCTTTTTGCAGGAAGAGAGAGGGAAGGGGAGGGGGAAAGAGGGGAGGGGAGGGAAAGAGAGAGAGGAGGGGAGATAGAATGGGAGGGGAAGACAGAACAGAGAAGCAAGAGACAGGGAGGGGAGTGAGAGAGGGGGAGGGAGAGGGGTAGGGGGAGTGAGGGGAAGGGAGAGGGGGATAGGGGGAGTGAGGGGAAGGGAGGGGAAGCGAGGGAAGGCCACAAAGAGATCAAGGGAAGAGAGAGAGAGAGAGGCTGGCAAAGGATGGGGAAAGGGTATTACTGAAGAGGAGAGAGGTGAGGGGAATGAACTTAAAAGGGAAGGGTAGGAGTGGAGAGAGAGAGAGAGAGAGAGAGTGTGTGTGTGTGTGTGTGTGTGAGAGAGAGAGAGAGAGAGAGAGAGAGAGAGAGAGAGAGTAATTTCAGTACTTACGTGATCTTTCGTGATAAAAGGAGAGAGAGAGAGAGAGAGAGGAGAGAATATATATGTATGGAATGTACAGTCGCAAGAAAAAGTTCCTGTACACTTTTTAAAGACCGTGTCTGAATCGCCTTTATTTTTGTTTATTTATTTATTTGTTTATTTAATTGAAGTAAAGAGAATGAGACTGACTGATAGACATAATATATAGGCAGAGAGACGGATAGATAGATTGACAGACAGACAGATAGATAGACATAGACAGGTAGACAGACAAACACAGACAGATAGATAGACATAGACAGGTAGACAGACAAACACAGACAGATAGATAGACAGAGAAACAGACAGTCAGTTAATGAATATATAAATGGAATAAAACACAAACACGAAATTCCCAGACAAGAAATTATTAAAATGCGTTTCTT
Source organism: Coenobita brevimanus (assembly GCF_032717465.1). Taxonomy (NCBI): domain Eukaryota; kingdom Metazoa; phylum Arthropoda; class Malacostraca; order Decapoda; family Coenobitidae; genus Coenobita; species Coenobita brevimanus. Next base: position 2,276,806 of record NC_136992.1, on the reverse strand, counting down.
CGGCAGCGAAAAGCGGCGTTTAATTTCCGTGGAGTTTATTGCACATTTAATTACGATGACTGATGGGGAAATTAAAGCTCATTCCCTCATATTATTGTTATTATTATTATTACCATTATTATTATTGTTATTATTATTATTATTATTATTATTATTATTATTATTATTATTACCATTATTATTATTATTATTATTATTATTATTATTATTATTATTATTATTATTATTATTATTATTATTATTATTAAATGAATGAATTAAGAATGAATGAAGGAGGTGTAGCATGTTGGCTGGACACTCTAGTTGTTGTTTTCCTTTTTATTTTTCCTTGTTATTGGGTCCTACCTTAAGCCTCATTTACAATAATTGAAAGTAGGGTTAGGGTGATGATAATGATGATGATGGTGGTGATGATGATGGTGGCGGTGGTGGTGGTGATGATGATGGTGCTGGTGGTGGTGATGATGATGATGATGATGATGATGATGATGATGATGATGATGATGATGATAGTGGTGGTGATGGTGGTGGTGACGATGATGATGATGGTGATGGTCGTGGTGATAGTGATGGTGATGATGATGGCAGTAGCGATGATGGTGGTGATGATGATGGTAGTGAGGGTGATGATGATGATGATGATGATGGTGGTGGTGATGATGGTGATGATGATTCTGTGTTTTTCCTCTTCTTGTTTCTGAAGGCTACCCACCACAAGTATGACAGTATGAAACAGAGTGAAAGTTTGTGTGGCAGTGTGAGGTGTGGCAGTGTGAGGTGTGGCAGTGTGAGGTGTGGCAGTGTGTGGTGTGGCAGTGTGTGGTGTGGCAGTGTGAGGTGTGGCAGTGTGAGGTGTGGTAGTGTGAGGTGTGGCAGTGTGAGGTGTGGCAGTGTGAGGTGTGGCAGTGTGAGGTGTGGCAGTGTGAGGTGTGGTAGTGTGAGGTGTGGTAGTGTGAGGTGTGGCAGTGTGAGGTGTGGCAGTGTGAGGTGTGGCAGTGTGAGGTGTGGTAGTGTGAGGTGTGGTAGTGTGATAGTGTGAGGTGTGGCAGTGTGAGATGTGGCAGTGTGAAGTATATCAGTGTGAGATGTGGCAGTTTACAATGTAAGGTGATGCAGTGTGAAGTATTGCAAGACACACTGCACCCTTCGCCTCATAAACACTCCCAGCAACATTATTATTTTATCCCCGTAAATAAAACACACCTTAATGAGCCACTCTATTACCATGGCAACTTAATTACACCGTTTCTAATTGAGGTATTTTCACTCTCGACCCTCACGCTGAAGAGGAAGGCACGCTGTTTATCACTCTAAATTTATTGCTGAAAAATATATCGCTAATGAGGTCGAGGGAGAGGTAGAGGATAAGGAGATGGCTCTACTTCTCGTCCTTCCTTCTTCTCCTCCTCCTCCTTCTCCTCCTCCTTCTTCCTCTCCTCCTCTCTCTTGTTCTCCTCCTCCTCCTCCTCCTCCTCCTCCCTTTCTTCGTCTTCATCCTTTATTCCTCTCGTTCCTCTTTCCTTCATCTTTCTTCTCTTCTATCTTACTTCCTCTATTTTCTTTCCTATATTCGCATCCTTCTTCCTTTCTTCATTTTTCCTTCCTCTTTCCATCTCTCTTCATTTTTTTATTTCCTCCCTCCTTCTTTTACTCTTCCTTCCTTTATTCTCGAGTTTTTGCTGTCCTCGAGTTTTTACTGGTCTCGAGTTTTTACTGTCCTCGAGTTTTTACTGTCCTCGAGTTTTTGCTGTCCTCGAGTTTTTACTGGTCTCGAGTTTTTGCTGTCCTCGAGTTTTTACTGGCTCGAGTTTTTGCTGTCCTCGAGTTTTTACTGGCTCGAGTTTTTACTGTCCTCGAGTTGGTTTTTACAGTCCTCGAGTTTTTAATGGCCTCGAACCTTTACTGGCCTCGAGTTTTTGCTGGCCTCGAACCTTTATTGGCCTCGAGTTTTTGCTGGCCTCGAGTTTCTCCCATATTTTACAGTCAGCCTCTCGAAGCAGGGAATGTATGGGCTTAACGAGGTGAGAATACTAAGCCGCAATGGAGAAAGTGTTACGTACCCTCCTACACCAACAGGGATACACCAACAGAGATAAACAAAGGTACTAAGGCGTGAAATCCAGACAAAATCGCCAAGGAGGAGGGGTTAAGAAGCTCCCAAAGAATCGCAGGTGTACACAAAGGTCTTGAGGTGTGAAATGCGGACTAATTTGCTAAGGAAGAGGTGCTAAGGAGCCTTCCACGCCCTCAAATTCGTATTCCAAGACGCACCTCAAGTGGGAAGTTGAGGGCATGTCCAATTTTCTCACTAGTAGGAACTCAAAGACGTGGCGTAAGAGTTCCCTCTCTCTCTCTCTCTCTCTCTCTCTCTCTCTCTCTCTCTCTCTCTCTCTAGTAGCAGAATGGAAAACAGGATGGAGGAATGTTGTTTTTGTTGAGTGACGGAGGGGAGGAAAGGGATGGTTGGAGCAAGAGAGGGATGAGAAAGAGTTAGGATGGGATGGGAAAGGAGGGAAAGGGAAGGGAGGAGAGGTAAGAGAAGCGAATGACTTGGAAGGGAAGGGAAGGTGGAAGAAGTGAAGAGAGGGGGAGGAAAGGACAGAGAAAGAAGGGATGGGAAGGGAGAGAAAGGGAAGGGAAAGGAAGGAGGAAGAAAGGAAGAGAAGGGAAGGGAAGGAAAGTTTGAGAAGGAACGAAAAAGAAAGAGAAAGGGGGGAGAGGAAGGGAAGGGAATGGAGAGGAAGAGAAAGGAAGGGAAGGGGATGGGATGGGATGGGAAGGGATGGGATGAATAATTTGCTCCAGTCAATATCATTCTTTTTTTTTCCACATAAAGTTGTGAAGAGGACGGGTGGAAGGCAGGGTGGAAGAATGTTGTTGTTGTTGTTGATGTTGTTGTTGTTGTTATGTAATAGTGGTGGGGAGGAAGGACGAGGAGGGAGGAGGGAGGGGCAGGGGAGGGAATTGGAGAGGAGGGGGAGAAAGGAAAGGGGAGCTGGAAGGGTTATGCATTTTTCCACTTCATTCAGACTACCATCAAGCTGTTTTACTGAAGTCTCCCCTAACCTGAATAAAAAAAAAAAAAAAAAGAAAGAAAAGAAAGAAAGAGAGAAAAAGAAAATATAGATGATGTTGAATGAAAACCTTGAGAGAGAGAGAGAGAGAGAGAGAAATTTCCAGCCACGAGAACGGAGAAAACAGGAGTAGAGAAAACGTGAAGGGGTGAACTAAAACATTCCTAGCCCTGTGTGTGTGTGTGTGTGTGTGTGTGTGTGTGTGAGAGAGAGAGAGAGAGATAACAAGATCATCAGTAGACGGACACGGAAGAGAAAAGGCAAAGAAAACGGGAATAGAGAAAATGGTAAAGGGTGGACTAGAAAATATTGGCGTCGGTAAGGTGTGTGTGTGTGTGTGTGTGTGTGTGTGTGTGTGTGTGTGTGTGACAGAGAGAGAGAGAATAATCAGTAGACAGACACACAAGAGAAAAGGCAAAGAAAACGGGAATAGAGAAAATGGTAAAGGGTGGACTAGAAAATATTGGCGTCGGTAAGGTGTGTGTGTGTGTGTGTGTGTGTGTGTGTGTGTGTGTGTGTGACAGAGAGAGAGAGAATAATCAGTAGACAGACACGGAAGAGAAAAGGCAAAGAAAACGGGAATAGAGAAAATGGTAAAGGGTGGACTAGAAAATATTCGCGTCGGTGAGGGTGGTGGTGGCGGCTGGATGGAGGGAGGAGGTGCTTGAGCTATCGGAAACTGGTGAGTAACGGTGCTCGACAATCCGAAAATATGGAAAAACCCGGGGGGGGGGAAATCGCCCTCAAAAAACCGCTCCTATTTGCTCGAAAAATAATGAAAAATGTGGCCTTCCCTCGCCATATTAGCTGTCTCATGGTGGGCATAACTTTAGTCTTTGTTCTTACCTAACGCCGGACGATTTTCTTCAGCTGGGATTATTTTGGGATCCTTAGTGTATCATTCCAGGACGATTTTCACGTGGGATTGAGTCGTAGAAGCCTTTGTATTAATATTGCTACCATTCCAGACGATTTTTCTCAGCTTGGATTGTCATAGGAGCCTCGTTATAAATGCTAATACCATTCCAAGACGATTTTATAGCTGAGAATGAGTCATAGGAGCCTGAGTGTTGATAATTGAGCCAGTCAGACGATTTCCTTCAGCTGAGATAGCCATAGGAGTCTTGCGTTAATATTGGTACCATTTTCAAAAGATTTATTTGAAGGGAGATTGTCATAGAAGGCTGAGTGTTAATATTGGTACTCTTCAGACGATTTTTTACAGTAACCAG
>NC_136992.1:2257500-2267500 GCF_032717465.1 Coenobita brevimanus | reverse complement strand
GGAACCCTCGTGCGGCTGCAGCACTCAAGCCTCTGTTTCTTGTCAAGGCCCTCATTGCACCATTATTATTATTATTATTATTATTATTATTATTATTATTATTATTATCGTCATCATCACCATTATTGTTATTATTATTATTATTATTATTATTATTTTACAGATGATGGACAGCAGGAAAACTAACAGAATATACAAATAGATCCATACACCAGATTACAGGTGTCCTTCGTTCGCAGTAATTACCTGCTCATCATGTAATACTACCTCAAGTCTTCCTCTCCCCTTTCGAACGGTGACAAGGCCCACTTTACGGTGTTTTCCTTGTCAGTCACGCTTCTCTCTTCGTAGTCTATACAAATGATCGTCAGAAATGTGTGTGTGTGTGTGTGTGTGTGTGTGTGTGTGTGTGTGTGTGTGTGTGTGTGTGTGTGTATGTACTTCTATTTTCCAAAGCTTCATCCTTCCATTTTCAAACATTAAACGGTAGTCAAAGGGGGGGGGAGAATTATTTTTGGAGTCCTGTGCCGAGATGCAAAATTAAATGTACCGTGTGATCGCTTCCCTTTTGTAACCAATTCTTTTTTTTGCAGGAAAGACTAGGACAGTGTATGCTCTTCCCCGTTTCTTGTTTCTTTGCTAAGAGAGAGAGAGAGAGAGAGAGAGGAATAATTTTAACTCTCTCAAGGAATGACAAAGAAAGGGAACTCAAGAACGTTTCATGTTTTCTGCATCGTTTAAAGAACAATAAAAAAGGAAAAAGAAAATTATTTGTTACGACGGAAATTCATCTTAAGTTTGTTCTTGAGTTTCAGGCCTGGCTACTGTTCCTCGCAAGCGCCAGGAGCAGATGATGGGCAGAAAGTGGCGAGTGAAAATCTTTGTAAGAGTTTATCCTAAAAATTTCGTTTTCTCTTAGGCCAGCAATGATAGAACACCAAAAATTTTATGGTAAACTAAAGTATAGTAGATTGTCCTTGCTTGGCCCTCAGGGACAAAGTTCCCCTGAGTGTTGAGCTTTGTACTGAATGGTAAATATAGAACCTAAATACAAAGAACTTCAACAGTATCTTTATCATTATCATCATCATCATCATGACCATTATCATAACTCTGTGTCCCTCCTTAACGACGCTTTGAGGTAGGATGTAGGTGCAGCGAAAAGGAAACAGGAATTGTATATTTTGTTCTGGCTGGCAAACTCCCTAAGGTTTTTCCAGTGCGTTGTAAGATATATTCTCATCAAAACAGGGGGAGGAGGCTTCTCTATGGCATTTCTGTCACAGATACATCGATAGTTTTTTATGATCTTCATGAAAATTATTCACCATGACTGTGACGCGGGGAATGGATCTCGCGTGGGCTACTTGATAGTGATGGTTATGTCCTATCGTGTCGCCCCTTATCAGTTTTTCCTAAGGGTGAAGGGAGCCAGACACACAGATATATCATTCGTTCGTGTGAATAGATGGTTCCTTCCTTCCTCCTTTCCTGAATGAACCAAGGAGAGAAGCACGAGTAATCCCACAGCCTAGTAGCAATGACCTCACCCTGGACGCTCTGGGTGTAACGATGCGACTCCGTTTGTCTAGGAATCTGCAACAACAAGCACGTCATTTCACATATTGCGCTATTCATGATACTTGCGCTCCTGTGTAGGCTAGTGGGGCAGCCAAGCGGTGTTTCCAAAATAACCTGGCAAACCTTGATATTTTTCGCAGTCATGGGGTTATGAGTACTGACGTAAAGTGTTTGTGTGATACAGTATGCTGATATAACGCAGACGATGGAGGGTGATACAGTATGCTAGTATAACGCACACGACGGAGGGTGATACAGTATGCTAGTATAACGCAGACGACGAAGGATGATAAAGAATGCTGATATAACGTAGACGAGAGGTATTGGCAGTGCTACAATATTTTCCTAAGCCCTAAAATTACCTGGGTACCAGGCTTCAGGTGTCACTATCCCGCCGAAGTTGACGTAGACGAAGAGGACGAACGCTCCGACGCAGCTGTGGTTTTCTGCAGTAGGCGGCTAGGGTGATGTTGACAGTTTTTTAAGATTAGATATTATAGTGGAGGTCTGGATGGTTAATGTCATGGCGGTGTTTTTATTTATTTATTTATTTATTGTGAGGGGGGCGAATCCATCAACACTCCCCCCCCTCCCCCTTTCGGTACCAGATTTTTTAGGCCCTTTTTTCATGTGATTCTATAGATTTTTTTTTGGTATTTTTTTCGTTTTTTCTTTTCGCCGTTGCAATGAGAGGGAGAAGGAAGTCGACAGCGGCAAAATAAGGCCTTTCCGATTGAGAGAGAGAGAGAGAGAAAAAAAAAAAAAAAACGAAACACATGGAAATCTTTCGAGAAAAAAAAAAAAGATTCGTGTTGTTTTAGCATTAATTTTATTCCTCAAGGTTTTTCCAAGAGTTAACCTCCTCACTCTCTCTCTCTCTCTCTCTCTCTCTCTCTCTCTCTCGATCATGGGGTAAAAATAATAGTTTGGATAATTAACCTCTCTCTCTCTCTCTCTCTCTCTCTCTCTCTCTCTCTCTCTCTCTCTCTCTCATAGTGTGGATGAGATACAAAAATAAATTACAGATATTTACTAGTCAACTTCAGAATAACAGACAGACTTCAGTATAACATTTGCACCTTCAAAATACAAAGATAATTCAAAATACAATAATCCACAATAATTAACTTCAAAATAATCAACTTCAGAATACAATAATACATTTCAAAATACAGCAATCAGCTTCAGAATACAATAATCCTAATACGAATAGCAATCCTCCCCCCCTCCCGATCGGCGCATTCTGACCACTTCACCACGAAACACCGGGAAAATGGACGGTGAAGTAATCCCTAACACCTCTTCACTGGCGATTTATTTTTCAGCCTGGATTAATCTCTTTTATTTTCACCTTAATAATGTGGATTAAAAGTTTGCCTCACCCACATGCGACATAGGGTAAGGTGAAATGCGCAGAATGAGTCGCCAAGAAACAGGTGTTAGGGAATCCAAGGGAGAGAGAAGAGGCCGCCATAACAACTATAACATGTGCGGGTCCAGCCCACGTCTACAGTATGCTACAAAAATAACAGAACAAAGAACAATAACCCGTCGCCTCCTCCACAGCGAAAGAAAAAAAAAAAAAAAAGAAGAGGAAAAGAAGAAGAGAAAATAGAGAAAGAAGAGAAAGAAAGAAAAGAAAGAAAAAAAGAAAAGAAGAAAATAGAGAAAATAGAGAAAGAAAAACAAAGAAAGAAAAAGAAAAGAAAAAAGACAAAGGAAAAGAAGGAAAGAAGAAAAGAGAAAATAGAGAGAAAAGAGAAAGAAAAAATAAAAAGAATGGAAAAAGAAAAAACAGAAAGATAGAAAGGAAAAGAAAAAATTGAAAGAAAAAATAGAGTAGAAAAAAGTGAAAGAAAAAAAGCAGAAAAAAGAAAAAGAAAAAAGAAAAAAGAAAAGAGAAAAGAAAAAGAAAGAAAACATCAATCTTAAGACATTTTTTTCTTGCTTACAATAGACGATTTTCTTCATCTTAGAACAGACCTCTCGTAGTGAAGGGGTTAAGGGAGGCTGTTTTGACCCCCCCCCCAGCTCGAAATACCCCTCGACAGCTGAATAAAATCATCATCATCATCATCATCATCATCATCATCATCATTATTATTATTATTATTATTATTATTATCATCATCATCAGCAGCAGCAGCAGCAGCATCGTCATCATTATCATTATTATTATCATTATCATCATCATCATCATCATCATCATCATCATCTCCTTTCCATCCAAAGACTGAATAATTTATGGTTATTAACAAAAAATAATTAAAATCACTCCCCCCCCAAAAAAAAATCATATATACCAAAGAACCACAATCGCCTTCAAGAAATTGTTAAGACACAATATTTAGACTTCCTTCTCAGCCGGAAATTCGGATATGGAGGTTGGTGGATTCGAAACATGGTAACTACTGGAAGAGATGACGAGTAGGGAGCCTCCTAACCCCACGAGAAGCCAGGGTGCTTCATATATAGCGCATCTCGATATGTACAGTAGGATGGTTCAGTCTGCCTTGCTAGGGTTTATCTGGCACCGTTTTCTGTTTCCCGTGGCGATTTCTGTGGTTTGTTTTGTGTGTGTGTGTGTGTGTGTGTGTGTGTGTGTGTGTGTGTGTGTGTGTGTGTGTGTGTGTGTGTGTGTTTAACGTTCATTGATTGCGTGGTTGATTAATTGATTTGTTTTTGTTTTTGTTGTTGTTGTTCTTCTTCTTCTTCTTGTTTTCTTCGTCTTCGTCTTCGTCTTCTTCTTCTTACGTTCAGTGGTTGCAGGACTGATTTGTTATTGTGGCTGTTGTTCTTTTTCTTCTTTTCTTCCTCTTCTTGTTCGTGTTCTTGTTACTGCTTAACCCCGAACTAAGGCTGAGTAGTCCCGTCGACCATAGGTAAACAACTGGTTCTGTGGGGCTTTCCTACAGGTGCAGTACAATACATACACCTTGTAAGGATCCAGCGACCCCTTGTGGTAGTCAGCTCCTCACTAGGGTCGGATCCAGGCCCTTCCCACGGCGAGGTGCAGGGAAATTGGAGGAGGTCTGGCTCTCGGGTGGACGCCGCAGCTGCTTCACCCAGGATTACAGCGCCACCACGCGTAGGCTCCTCGTCAGTGCCTGGTTGATTAGTAAATTCACGAGAGCGCAATTTATGAACCACCCTGTATGTCCCACGTAGAAATGTCGCCCTTTGGTTATTTCAGACTCTTGCTCAGTTCGGCGAAGGTTTGAATCTCGAAGTCGGTGTTTTCGGGCAAATTCGGTGTCTCGCCCTCTCGGAAGTTAAGGTCCACGCGGCCGAAATAATTGTTGACGCCGAAGTGCTGAGGGGCGGACTGACACGGCGCCGAATTCTCTGGGAAGTCACAGGTCTGTGGAGGGAAAGGAATATTCGGTACTCAAGAATATTCGGAACTCAAGAATATTCGGTACTCAAGAATATTCGAAACTCAAGAATATTCGGTACTAAAGAATATTCGGAACTCAAGAATATTCGGAACTCAAGAATATTCGGTACTAAAGAATATTCGGAACTCAAGAATATTCGGTACTAAAGAATATTCGGAACTCAAGAATATTCGGTACTAAAGAATATTCGGAACTCAAGAATATTCGGAACTCAAGAATATTCGGCACTAAACAATATTCGGAACTTCCATTATCATTGTCATATGTGGAGTGGTTATGTAGGTATGTGTGTATGTAGGCTGTGTATGTAGGTATGTACGCATGTATGTATTATGCAGAAACTTATACATACAGATTGGACACCTATCATCGTCATCATCATCATCATCATCATTATTATCATCGTCATCATTATTATCATCGTCATCATCATTTTAACCTAATATTTCACTATCATAAATGCACACACACACACACACACACACACACACGTGTCGGTTCCCATATGAATCTATCTATCCATCCATCCATCCATCCATCCATCCATCCATCTACTCACCAACATCTTATAGTCAATGAGAAGAACAGTCCACTTATCCATCAAAATCTATCTGTCCATCCATTCCTCCATCCATCCATCCATCCATCCATCCATCTATCCATCCATCCATCCATCCATCCATCCATTCATCCTTCCATCCATCCATCCACCCATCCATCCATGAATTCATCCACCCAACCATCTATCCATGCATCCACCCATCCATCCATCCACCCATCCAACCATCAATCCATCCATCCGTCTGCTCAACAACTTCTCCTGGTCAAAGATAAGGAACAGTCCACGTATTCATCCACCCATCCATCCATCCATCCTTCCACCCATCCACCCATCCATCGATCCACCCATCTATCCATCTACTTACCAACTTCTCCTGGTCGAAGATAAGGCCAGGCCCACAGATAAAGGAGAACATTCTTAACTTCACGATAAGATCACCATCCACGTAGGGGTAACACACGTGGAACACCTCACACCCATTATCCACGTCAGCATAATAGCCGTACACCTTCTGCTCACACCTGTCAATCAATCAATCAATCATTTCCTGTGGCACCCTCGGGGATGCATAGGGCCTCGATGAACTCACACCACCACATCCTATCTTGTGCTAACTCCTCAAGATCTCCCCAACACTCATCTCCAGCTTCCCGTCTCATTGTCCTCACCCACGTCTCTTTTGGCCTTCCTCTACCTCTCCTACCAAGTGCTACCCACCCTGGTGTACCTCGTACTATTCCCTGTCTCCTATACACATGTCCTAGCCACTTCCATCGTGAGAATCTAACATATTCATCGATTGGCTGCACTCCCGTTATTTCTCTAATTCTACTATTTGGTATCCTTTCCCACCACTTAACTCCTAATATTCTTCTAAGTGCTTTATTTTCAAACACCAAGAATTTATTCTCCATAGTCACTGTGCTGTACCAAGACTCGTGTCCATAAATTAAGATACTCCTAACCATTACCTTATAAAGTTTGATTTTTGTATGCACAGAAAAATTGTTATTATTCCAAATATTTTTAAGCATTCCCATTGCCTGATTAGCCTTCTTTAACCTTTCCTCGAATTCAAAGTTCAAAGAACCATCCTTGGCTAAATAAGTACCTAAATATTTAAACCTATCAACTTGCTTTACAACCTGTAGGCACGTAATTAACAAGCCATTAAGAAGATAATAATACCCATCATCATCAGAGTAATAAGAGTGACGAGAACATCATTTTAACATAAATTATATCCACGTCAGCATAATAGCCGTACACCTTTTGCTCACACCTGTAGGCATGTAATTAACAAGTCATTAGGAAAAGCATAATAGTCAACACCAGAGTAATAATAATTAAGGAAGCATTATTATCACTAGTAATATTATAGCCTCATTATCACAAAATTATCCACGTCAGCATAATAGTCGTACACCTTTTGTTCACACCTGTCGACACGTAATTAGTAAGAGTCATTAGGAAGATAATAGCCATCATCATCGAGGTAATGACAGTAAAGGAAGCATCATTATTACTATTAAAATTATAGGATAGAAGTGAGTAAAGGAAGGGTCAGATTCTTATAAATGACCCCGTTACTAACCCAAACCCACCCCCTTACTAACTCAAAGCCACACCGTTACCAACCCAAACCCACCCCCCGTTACTAACCCAAACCCACCCCCCGTTAGTAACCCAAACCCACCCCGTTACCAGTCCAAAAGCCACCCCGTTACTAACCCAAACCCACTCCGTTACTAACCCAAAGCCACACCGTTACTAACCCAAACCCACTCCCCGTTACTAACCCAAACCCACCCCCCGTTACTAACCCAAACCCACTCCGTTACTAACCCAAACCCACTCCGTTACCTGTCCAAAAGCCACCCCGTTACTAACCCAAACCCACCCCCTTACTAACCCAAACCCACTCCATTATTAGCCCAAAGCCACCCCGTTACTAACCCAAAGCCAGTCTGGAGTGGGTTGGTAAGCACTTCCGTCGCGTTGGCCGGAAGTTCATACTCAAACGGCGTGGAATCGCGTCGTATCCTTGGCAGCCCCACGCCCAACGCAACCACTCCTGAAACACCGTAGTAGTAGTAGTAGTAGTAGTAGTAGTAGTAGTAGCAGTAGTAGTAGTAGTAATAGTAGTGGTAGTAGTAGTAATAGTAGTAGCAGTAGTAGTAGTAGTAGTAGTAATAATAATAATAATAATAATAATAATAATATCAAGGAACACCCAAGATACTGTGTCTTGGAAGTCGGAAGGGAGGAGGTGACAGGAAGAGCGATGAGGAAGTAAATATCAGAAGAAGCAACAAGTGACAAGGCGTACCTCAGCGTAGTAGTAGTAGTAGTAGTAGTAGTAAAATTTTATAGGTAAGGGATCATTTCAAACACGTATAAAAAAGAGAAAAAAAAAAACAATGATGCGATTTTTTACCATATCCCTTGACCTTTTGCTTTATCTGAACCAAACTCAGATCACGTTTCCACATCCTCATTGATACAGTGCGGGTGCCAGATCGGGTCAGGGATTCAAGAGATGACGCTGCGCCCTGAACTTTGACCTAGAAGAGTGCCCTTGACCTTGATTGACCCGCCCCACAACCAGGTCAATTTAGAGACACGTACACGGATCAGGTAAGCTATGGAATATTTTGTTACCTGTTACATATATCGAAATAGACTCGAAAAAACGGGATTAATAAGAAAAATACCTATTAATCATTCACCCAGACTATGAAATGCACTTGCTGGAGAGGGAGGCCTTCGCGTGGTGGCACTGATATAGCCGGGAGGTGGAACGGCCCTGTTATACACACGTCCCTCTAACTCCTCTCGTCCGCCCAAAGAGGACGATGGAGTGTAGAAGTGGGGAAAGCTTTAGCCTGCAGTCCACAAGGTTCATGAGATGTGTGTGTGTGTGTGTGTGTGTGTGTGTGTGTGTGTGTGTGAGAGAGAGAGAGACTATTAATGCATGTGTTTTATTGTTTTATTTGCACCATCAAACCAAACTTTTGTCCAATCTTGTAACTAACATGAAAATTCAAACATATTTAAGATCTAAACTCAGAGCGTGTTTTTTATCTGAACTAACCATAAAATCTCTCTCTCTCTCTCTCTCTCTCTCTCTCTCTCTCAGTGAGGTTATTCTTGAAGCGAAACACTGATCACCTTTAATGTCCTGACTATGCTCTTGAAGGGGGCAATACGGGTCTGGATGATAGATAGACAGATAGATAGAAGGATAGGTAGATAGATAGATGGACAGATAGACAGACAGATAGATAGATAGACTGTCAAAGAACTAACCTGTCAAGATAAGGCCTCGGATGAACATATTTGCTTGGAGAGGGAGGTTGAAGATGGCGGCGGAGTGATATGCAGATGACGCTGAAGAAACTAGTACCGCTGACTCTTAGACGAAGGCTGCTGGTGGGTCGGATGGGGCTGAGTTTGGTGGCTGATTTTTGCTGAATAAACTGCTGACAGATCCTTTGATGGCTGAGAGTTAAGAGTATTTTGATAGCGCTGACAGGTGGCTGGTGGTAAGGTGTGGTTTGATGAGGAGGAAAGGAGTTATGGGGTGCAATGGCTAACAGAAAATGAGTTTGTTTGGTAGGGGTGACTGGTGAATGGTGAAGAATGAAATGTGAATTACGGATTAGGAATGAATGATGTGGCCTCTCAGGGGACAATATAAAAAAAATGGAAGGAAAAGCGATTATAATGAACTAGAAAAAATAGGAACAGTAAATGAGTTAGAAATAATACGAGAGTTGATGGTAAATTTTAATCCTACGAAGAGTGATGAAAACGAAGAAAAAGAAAACGGGGGATGAAGAAAATTACCCCAGAAATATGAAGGTGGATGAAAACTTGCTACAAAGGCGCGAAAGTTGCCGAATATGAACGAAAAAATAAGGAACACAGATGAAAATGAAAATAAAAGACTTGGGTAACGTGTGAAGATGAAATTAATGAAAAAACACGATGACAAAACTAGTGAGGCTTGGGATACGGGTTGAGATGGAGGTTTGGAGGTCTATGGAGGGAGGGTTAAGAGTCACACACACACTGCCTCCCCCTGTCCTTCTTACTCCCTTTTTATACCCCTCTCTCTGCCTGCCCCAGGAGAGAAAGGGTATAACTGCTACCTTCGCCCCCTCACTACTCCCACCCTTTACCCCTTGCCTACCTTCCTTACCTTCCCTCTTTCCTTCCTTACCTTTCCTTCCTCCACCCCCTCCCTTTACCCCTTGCCTACCTTCCTTACCTTCGCTCTTTCCCTACTTACCTTTCCTTCCACTACCCCCTCCCTTTACCCTTTACCTTCCCTCCTACCTTCCTTCTCTCTCTTCCACCCTTCCTTGCTTTCCTCCTTCTCCCTTCTCATCCTCCCTTACCTCCCTTCCTTACTTCCCTTCTCTCCCTCCTTCCATTCCTTTTCTCTCTCACCCAT
>NC_136992.1:2232500-2247500 GCF_032717465.1 Coenobita brevimanus | reverse complement strand
GACACTGTTTTAATTTTGGTTGCGTAATGATAGTGTGACACCTTTGTACCATGTGTGTATCATTGTACGCCTTTGTTCATTATTTCCTGCTTGGCCTTCAGGGACAGAGTGTTGGGGCTTGAATGGTAAATAAAGAACCTAAATTAAAAAGTTATATGTTTGTTATTTAAAAGACTTTCATTCTTTGTTTCTTCCTTCTTCCTTCATCTCCCTCTCTCTCCCCTCTGCTGTCTCTCTGATCTTTCTTTCTTCTCTCTCTCTCTCTCTCCCTCTCTCTCATCATTACTTCGTCCTCCCCTCTCTTTATTCATTCCCCCCTCTCCCCTTCACTCGCTCCTCTCCCTTTTATCCTCCTTTTACTCTCTTCTTCCTGTTTGTCATTTCTTTCCCCCCTCCCTTTATCATCTTTCCTCCCCCACTTCTTTCCCCCTCTCCCCCTCCTTCACTTCTTTCCCTTTTCCCTCTATGTCACTCTTCACTTCTTTGCCTCCTCCCTCTCCCCTCTCCTTTTCCTTCTTCCCACTCCCCATCTTCATCTCTCCCTCTCTCCAATGCCCTCTCTCCTTTCCCCCCACCCTCTCTCTCACTGTATTCGTTCCTTCCCATCTCTCTTCTCTCCCTCCCCCTCCACATCCCTCCACTCCTAACCCTACCCCCTCACTTTCTCCCCCCATCTACGTAAGCTCGCCAATGGATGCTTGAGGCGGTATCAGACAAATTTCTAGTTTCTTCAGTAATAATCATGCCAGGTGAAGATCCCTTATAAAGAGGGACTTACAGATCTTAGCAAACTACACTAGGCGGGTTTCTAGTTAGGAAGCTTACTAACACCTCTTCCTTACCGATTTATTTCTGACTCTGCTCCGTTACTATATTCTTGTAACACCTCTTCCTTACCGATTTATTTCTGACTCTGCTCCGTCACTATATTCTTGTGTGTTATTCATGGGCTGACACCTTTTCCTTACCGATTTATTTCTTATTTTCTATTATTATGTTCTTGTATGTTATTCATGGACTAACACCTCTTCCTTACCGATTTATTTTTGTGATTCTGCACCGTTACTGTTGCATCTTTATCTCAAATCTATCGCTACTTCAATGGTCACTGCTCCTCTGAACTGTCTGCTTTGCATCCCTCCATCACTACAGCGGGCGCGTAGCATCCGTCTAGCAACAAACTCTCATCCCTTTTCTGTCCAACTCTCTAATGCAAGAGTTTACCGTTACTCCCAGTCCTTCATTTATGCAACAGGTCAACTCTGGAACTGTCTCCCTCTGTCTGTATTTCCTACTTCCCATGATCTCAAGTCTTTCAAACGCAGTGTGTCCAGGCATCTCGAAGTGAACGGATCTTGAATTTGCCTCTCTGTTTAATTGTACTTGTTTTTTTCTTGGAAGGAACGGTTTGCGGGCTCCTGGCCTTTGGTTCCTTCTTCCTTGAAAAAAAAAAATAGAATAAAAACTAAGTCGACCCCGTATAACCTTTGACCCTTTGACCTAGCTGACCTACACGTAATCAGTTCATTGTCCCTTCATACTGCATCACTGACAAAAGTTTGATGGAAATCCGTCCTTGGGTTCAGGAGAAATCGCGCCCAGAGGAGTGTTACGGACGCACGGACCCACGCACGCACGGACAGACCAATCACGTAATGTTGATGATGGTGTGGTGGTGGTAATGATGGTGGTGGTGGTGGTGGTGGTTGGTGGTGGTAATAGGGTAGTTGGTGGTGGCAGTAATGGTGAGTTTTTGGTAGTGGTGGTGGTGATAGTAATAGTGATAGTTTTTTGGTGGTGGTGGTGGTGGTGGTAGTATTAGTGATAGGTGGTGGTGGTAATGGTGGTAGTTGGTGATGGTGGTAGTGGTAGTGGGTGATGGTGATAATGATGGTGGTTGGTGGAAGTAACTGAGGTTGTGGTAATTCTACTTGGGATCTTAAAACTACCAAGATTTGTTTATTATCATCATCATCATCATCATCATCATTTGTGTGTGTGTGTGTGTGTGTGTGTTCTTACCTTACCTATTTGTTCTTACCTAATTGTATCTTTACAGGAATAAGTCAAGCTCGTACCGTCCCGTGTCTTAAACCATTTTTATCGTACAGTACATATCCTTGAATTTATGAATTGTTTTGGCACACACTATTGCATTCGGTAGTGCATTCAACTGATCAACTGCCCTATTTGTGTGTGTGTGTGTGTGTGTGTGTGTGTGTGAGTGAGAGTGAGAGAGAGAGAGAGAGAGAGAGAGAGAGAGAGAGAGAGAGAGAGAGAGAGATTATAAGACTATAATTTCGATTCTAGAAAGCCAGATAAAATGGAAGGAAAAGGGGGGGGAGCGTGTGGAGGGGAAGGAGGAGGAAAGAAGGGAGGGAGGGAGGGAGGGGGTGGAGGGACGGGGGGGAGGGAGGGGGAGGAGGGAAATGGGGAGCTGGAGGGGATGGAGGACGTGTGTTTTTCAGAGAGGAAGAGGGGGTGGAGAGAAGGAGGAATGGACAGGTGAAGGGACAAGGAGGGGATAGGAGGAAAAGGTAAGCGGAGAGAGAGAGGGAGAGAGGAAGCAAGCTTGTTAGAGGAGGGAGGAAACTAGCGGGGGAGAGGGAGGGGGGGAAGGAATGTGGAAAGAGGGGGAAATTTGCACCGGCCTGGCCTCTCTCAATCAGTTTTGCTCCAACTACGACCGGGAGAAGACTGCAGTTTTGGTAAGCTGTATTTTCCTTTTTCATGCCTTTAATTGCCTTTGTGATATTGTTAGTGATTTTAGTTTATATTGAAAGCACCCCTGAGTCTTTGAAAATCTTCCTTGGGTGGATAAAACAGTGTGATGTTAGCGAGAGAAAGAAAAAAACAGTTGCTTTGATTTTCCGTCTCTGGCTCTTAGTTGCATCTCTACTGTTGATTATTATTGTTTTCTATTTTAATCAGTATTTTTAAAGCTCCCATAGATGATTTAAATAGCCTGTTTGTTTTCTCGTCAGAGTGGATTTCAATTATGGCTCTGGATTTTGAGTTTGAATATGGCATTGGATTTCGATTTTTCGCTATGACTATGGAATCTGATTTCCAGTTTTATGGATTTTGTCTTTTCGTATAATAAAGTATTTCGATTTTTGTTGGGATGGCACTGTTAGGGTTTTCATTATTATTTATTGCAGTGATTTACAAGGATATTTTTTTTATTTCAGGGGTGTGAGTTGAAGAGATGGCAGACTGATGAAAAACGACAGGAATTTGTAGGCACCTCTTCCTGGATCAAGGCGAGTTGCTGACGAGGGCTGCCACCACCACCAGTCACCGAAGCACAACTACTACTGTCACTGGATGGGCCTTGATGCTGGAAAGACGATGGCAGAGGGCTGTTGGGCTAAGTACAGTACTGTGGTCCATTTGTTTTGACGTAGCTCACCTGAGTATTTTTCGTTAAGGTGTAGTCAGGTTAATGGAAGGTTGAATTGACCCAAGGACACTCATTCCTACATTATAACCACGGATAGGATGGAAGGATAGAGTGGTGAGATGAAAGAGGGGGGTGTGACCTCGGGGGAAGGTAGCCAAATGACAGGACAGGGCTATACGGAGGAGATTTGTTTGTGGTTACCCATTACAGGTTTAAGGTGCCTGGCAAGCTGAATTTCATGTCCCCACGATTACTTCCGTCCAATGAAATTAAACTCTGTATAGAAGGAAACCCATTGCTACCACGTAACTATAAAGCTGACCAAATTCTGTGCAGTCAGATTAATAATGAACTTTTGAGTGGACCAGTTCCATCAGGTGAACAGCAAACTACCGTATAGTTAATCGATGAGAATTTTCTAGTGGCAAGAGAGATTTTAAGATTCAGAAAATGAAATTGAGATTGTTTTTTGGCCATAATTTGATAGTTTTTTTCCCCACTGAGCCTTATTTCTATCTTGCCAGACGCCTTAATCCCGTAAGGGGTAGCCACAAACAAAGCGCCTCCATGTCGCTCTGTCCCCCGCCATTTCACTGGCTTATTTAACCTAGGTTTATGCCAGAAGGACAGTACCTTAAGCATGTCATAGCACTTATTTGAGTAGAATTATGATAATTTGTCATTTTAATAATGTTGAAGCAAGTTAGAGTATATAAAGTAGACTAATGAAGAAAATAGAATGGTTGTGGTTGAAACTGAAGCCTAACTGTTTTATCCAGTGTATGTGAGAGCAGAGGTAATATAAGTATGATTTCTACGTAGGTGCAGTCATAGAAAGTTAACGTGGTCCACTTAACTGGCAAGGTTGGTTAGTTTTCAGCCTGTGGACCCAGCCTCGTCCCATCCTTAGTTGGGTAAAGAGGCCGAGATGATCTAGATATGTCCCCTCCCCCATTGTGTTTTCTATTTTCTGGTCCCAGCCTCCTCCCATCAGTAAAGGAAAGAGATTAGAATGAAGAAAATTAATATAGTTTGTCATCAGATACTTCACTTACGGTGCACAGTAGCTTAGTGAATAGGGAGTAGCATATTGTACAATACTGTACTCCTATCTCATTCTAGTAGTTGTTACTCTTCTAGGAGCTGCCTAGCATGGGCCAACCTGCCTACTGCGGTTTTCCTCTTCTTATGTTATGTTCTTATATCTAGCTAAATACCAGGCCCCTTAACTTATTTGTGACCTCACGCTTACCTGAACCTGAATCTGGGGAGTGTCAGGCTGAAATGCCGTTCTGCTGTCCACTGTTTTCCTTTTGAGGGATTTGTGCTTACCTGTACTGCAAGGATTTTTACTGATAGCCTTGAGAATGATGGGTTAGATACAGCCTTAAATTAGGTCTTTCAGATTTTAGTAGTCTTGAGGTAGCAGTGTCATTGTTCGTAGTTAATGAGATGTGAAACATTTGTATTTCAGGGCATTTGGAGGCGGGGGGCAGCCTGTTAGCAGAGGAGGCCACCCCTGATGGGATGGTGTATGTTGGTAGACTACCGCTGCCACCACCACGTTTGATGTGTTGAGGAATTGTTGGATACTAAAATGGTGAGTACCCTTAAATTTGTTATACGTAATCATTTAGATGCCAGTCAATGAAATAACCATTAATGGGGCCAGGGGAGTGTACTATACATCAGCTTAAGTATTGTATCATTTGTATAGGCTCCAACATGCTTCTATGCGTCGGCCTTGGTCACTTAATGGCGACTCTCCATGATGACTGAACTCGGGTAGCCTTCCTCCCTATTCAGTCTATCCCTGAGATTGCACCCTAGAGTTCTCATAAATTTTCACACAGTACTAGCTTCTCTTAATTGCCAGTTGGATGCAAAATTTGCCTCTATAGATGCTGGGAAGTTGGAATGCACTAAATCTTAGTTAAATAACTTAGGAAATTTATACGTGCATCCATTACCTACCTACATACCTACCTCCTTTACCTACATACCACCTACCTACATACCTACCCCTTTACCTACCTGCCTACCTATTTTTCTGCCTAGTACTTTTTTATGCAAGGAAGAAAGAACGCGAGGGTATTGATGAAATTTGTTATAAACTCAGTTGCTAAATGGAACCACCTTCAGTTGTGTAGTAGTTAAATGAGAAGGCTAGAAACCATATCTTTGGGAATTATCGTTTGCACCTCTTCCATCCTGTTTTATTTGCAACATTTCCATATACTTTTAATAAGGTTTGGAGATTTGGAACAGATTACCTATAACCATTACTATCCCTTTACTAAAAATATCCCTTAAGTTGGATGAAATCATTAGGTGTTAGTGAATTAAAACAAGTGACAGGTTAGAAAGCGTTAGGAGAAAATACATGGTGATTCGGCCCTGTGGAGAGAATGGAAAGACTAACTAGGAGAGTGTATGAGATTGAGGTGGAAGGGGGAAGAGGAAGGGAGGGACCAAGGATGAGGGAGGGAGGGAGGGAGTAGAGAGGTGTTTGAGAGGGAGGGTGTAAGTTAGGAGGAGGGCAGAGAGGTGGCATGGGACAGGGCGACATGGAGGCGATTTGTGGTCACCCCTTATGGGATTGAGATAGACTGGATTAGAGGGGTTGAATCAAAAGTCAGCTGAGGGGTTGAATCAAAAGTCAGCTTGAGACACCTGCATTTGAAAGGGACAGACTAGAAGTGTATGAGTGAGGTGGAGAGAGGGTGTGAGACAAGAATCAGACCGTGAGAAGAGGTGGAGGGAAGAGGTGGAAGGTGGAAGAGGAGACCAAGGATGGGATGGGGTGGAGAGAGGGGGACGGGAAGGGCAGCAGTGGTGTGACAGTAAAGCTTTATCAGTGTGACTGTGATTTTCTAAGTTGCATTGGTACCTTTAGCTTCTTGACTCAATTTACGTCTTACTGATAATATTTTCAGACGATTTTCCTTACATACACTTTTAAAATGGAAGACATAAGCTTTCATTAACCCCTCTAGAGCCATAGGTTCTCCCTGAAGTAAAATGACTGGTGGTAGCAAGAGTAAAACCAAAAATAAATCTCTAAGGAAGAGGTGCTAGGGGAGTTAAGGAACTAGAAGTATACCTCAGTTTGAATTCATCTGTGACTGTTTTTTCCTCGGCCTGTGACTGTTTTTCCCCTCGGCCTGTGACTGTTTTTCCCCTCGGCCTGTGACTGTTTTTCCCCTCGGCCTGTGACTGTTTCCCTCGGCCTGTGACTGTTTCCCTCGGCCTGTGACTGTTTTTCCCCTCGGCCTGTGACTGTTTTTCCCTCGGCCTGTGACTGTTTTTCCCTCGGCCTGTGACTGTTTTTCCCTCGGCCTGTGACTGTTTTTCCCTCGGCCTGTGACTGTTTCCTTCTGCCAGTTACAGTCTTTTAAGTGCAGTGTCCAGGCATCTTTCACTGGATGGATCTTGACTTTGTTCAGTTTTTTTAGGAAAGATAAAAAAAAATAATGTTCCAGCTTCCTCATACAATCAAGATTTTCAAATACTGTCTCTGGGATTACCTCAATAGATATAGATAGACAGATAGATGAAGCACACAGGGAGTATGGTGGATTATCTTTAGGTGTATTAGCAATGTTCTTAGTTTTTGCCTTCAAAAAATTGGGCATGATCACTGTTTTTGTCATCTTCGTTTAGTTGGTTAAGGTGCTGCCATTGGTCGATGTTTGGAATTTAAGTGGGTGTGTTTGCTACTGTATTTACTGTAGATGCCTGGTGGTCTAGTGGGTTAAGGTGGTTCAGCTAGATGTGCTTTGAAATATTAGGTCATTTCACCTGCGGCGATGCAGACAGATACTGAAGTAGTACACCTGTTATTCACTCGCACTCCCAATCACTCACTCCCCTCCCCTCCAAGCCGAGTTTAAATATCTGATCTTGGAGACCTCTGAGCGATTTTCGTATGAAATAAAGTTCAGCTTGAAATTTTATTTAACATGTCAGCTGTTGCCCCAGCTGACTAATGATTTTCGAAATGGCCTATAATGAGGTATTTTAGCGACTTGACATAAAGTTGCTCAGCTTGAAATTTTGGGTTTTAATATGCCAGCTGATACATCAGCTGATTATTCGCCAGATATCAATTTTGGCCATAAGGAGGCATTGTAATAAAACAAATTAACATTCTATAAGTTTCAAATAGAAACTGCAGTTGTTTTGCCACAAGTCTATGAAAATAGTCATTTGTTGTTTAGGTACGGAATATATTTTTCTGATCTTGTTTAGACGATCCAGTTGGCAGGTGTTGTATGTGTTAGTGTGTGTTTAGCTTAGGTTAGTGTGTTTAGGTGCCTGGTGGCCTAGAGGGTTTGGGTGCCTGGTGGTTTTAGTGGTTTCAGGTGCCTGGTGACTTAGGAGGGTTCGGGTGGTGCCTGGTGGTCCAGTGGATTTGGGTGGTGGGTTGTGGTCTGGTGGGTTGTGCCCAGTGGTCCAGTGGGTTTGGGTGCCTGGTGGGGGTGCCTGGTGCCTCAGCAACCAGAGCTTAGTATTTCAGTTCCATCAGATGAAAACAGACCAACTAATGTCTTTCTATGTTTGCAGGAGGCAAGTTAACTAAAAAGATTTCTGAAAAGTATCAAGACAGCAAGATCCACCCAGCTGTGTCAAGGAAAATGCCATATATTCCAAGATTGGTAATGTGTTAAAACTGCATCTCTCTTTTTGCTTTAACTTGGCCAAAAATTACCATGTTAATCACGAAGAAGTGCTGTGATAAGGGTTTAACTTTGGCTTTAAATTTCCTTTGAATCTTAAGCATCAAGTTACGATATTACAGTAGATTAAAATTAGTGATGCTAGACATGAAGAAGTGCTTTGGAAAGGATGTAGATCCATTGCTATTTCCTTTTTCTATTGAACTAAGTGAAATAAGGAGCTAAAGGATAAATCTTGGCCAAGTTAAGGTAAAATAAGTTGTAAATACAGAAAGTCCTCGTTTGTGCTAGTCATGAAGAAGTGCAGAGGAGAGTTAGTGAAAGAACTATAGTTGTACATACAGTTGTTTTTGTTTTTGTTTTTTTTTTAATCTAAACAGTTTACTCATTTTATCCCCAGACTCGTTTATATGGTAGTTATGTACAGAGGATGAATAATTTTGTTCCCAGGCTTATCTGAGCATGAACATGGTGGTCTGCAGGCTGAATTTGCCCTTCACCTGTAGTCCACCACTATCCTTTTGGAGGATAGGGAGGTATGACTAGTAACCAAGGAGACTCATGAAGGCAACCCTCTCCAGTGCCTGTGCAATGGGTTAATATGACTAGTAACGAGGGAGGCCCCTGTAGACCACCATTATCCTTAGGGAGGATAGGGAAGGAACAGAGGGTTGTTTTAACGAGACTGAACTGAAGGACTACTTGATCAGCCCCAGTCTGTCTGGCCAAACAGATCCATCAACTACAGGCAACAAAAGCCCCTTTGCAGGGCCACCCCACGCAGTGAACCGATGTTCCCTTGTGGCTGACAGCGCCCTGCAACAGTAAGGCGCGGGGAAAAGTGTGGAGGTTTGGTTCCTGGATGGCTGCTGCATTTGCCCCTCCATCCAGTTGACATGGGCACCATAACATGCTCCACATCAAACCGTTTATCTGGTTATATGGTTACCACCTATCATTGTAAATGGTTTCCTGGGTTGCAGGAGACCATAAGGCTTGTCACTGTGTAGAACCACCTGAAGTGGAAAGAAGGAAAATAAACTTTGACAGGAAGGAAAGGGAGACGTAGGAAGAGAGGAGGAGGAGGGAAGACAATGGCAGAGGTGAAGGAAGTAGTAGGCAGCATTACATCAAGCGAATGCATGATGGTTGCCACCCCCTGCATCTGAGGGACTAGTAGGCAAGGAGAAATGAAAGTAACGGTCTGTGTTTATAAAGTCATACTGCTATATCACATTATGATTAGCAACCAAGGAGATTTTACCACCTCATGATGGCAACCCTCTCCATTGCTTTTAGTTTCATTATTATAACATGTTTTCAAATCTGGCAGATCCCTATTCCCTATTATGTCTCAGTTGATGGCAGTGCGTAGTCAGATTGGAGGGTTGATGTGACTAGTAGACAAGTGTTGATATGTAGGGGTGGTTTACCACAAGAGTATGGGAAGTAACCCCATCTTGCGTAGTATTTGTGACAAGTGGATGTATGAGATGTAGGAGTATTAGAGGTAGACTGAAAAATGCTGATTTGGTGTGTGGTGTCAGAGAGAGCATGCAGAGATTGTCAGGCATGAAAAGACTGATCCTGCTGGAGTTAGCTCTGTGGCTAGGGGAAGGAGTTGTTGGAGGAAGCTCAGGGAGCTCTTGCCTCTCCTGTCATTGAGAGGACTTTCCCTTAGTGCTAAGTGCTAAGGGATCTTTGTATGCAGCATGTCAGGAGTGTAATGCTGTATGGTGGTGTGACCTGGTTAGTGAAGGAAGAGGATGTTGTGTGCCCAGACATACAGAAGTCTGCGGGGGGGGGGGGGAGTTAGGACTGCGATTGAAGAGTTGAGAGGAAAGATAGGACTTGAAGGTGCTGGTGTAGTGATGAGGAGGGGTAGCTTGAGATAGTTTGGGCATGTGGAGAGGATGGAAGATAACAGGTGGGTGTGGGGGGCAAAAGGTGTGAATATCGAGGATAGAGTTATGACAGGCAGACAAAAGAAAAAAATCTGGGATGAAGTCCCTGAGTGAGATCTTAGGGATCGGGGACTGAATTGGGAGGCCGCCAGAGATTGCGTAGCATGGAGAGTTGCCATTAGGTGACCAAGGCAGACACAAGCATGTTGGAGCAGTTAGAAACGATATGAAACTAAATGAAGTAACCAAGTAGACAAATTCGTACCTCCTAACTAAGGATCATCAAACAGTGCAACCCCCTTCTCGTTTTTTTCCAGTTCTCTTGAAAAACTTATTAAGCAGGGTACAAAATTTCCATTACAAGGTGAATAGAAGGAATTGTAAATATTCAGACCATACCTGTGCTTTAAACGAGGACATCTGTATATGCTCTATGTATTTGTGGATGTGGGAGCATCTCTTGGCCAGTCAGTCATACCCTTTGATTTTTCAGTTCTTCACTTGTGTAGATTTTATATTTTGTCTCTTATGATCCCACATCCATTACGTATATATTTTTTGATGTGCTGACCATAAAATATTTTCTTTATTCCAATAAATGATTGTTTTCCATAAATGTTTTAATATTTCATTTAGTGGAGTAATGTTTTTTCGCCTTTAAGACTTTGCAATATGAAAAACAACCTAATTTTGACAGGGCAGTCGTAGAATTTCCGATATTTTGGCGGCAGTAAAATTAATCCTACTTCTTAAAATCTTAAATCAGTTTTGCCGGTGAACGAAATATTTTTGCAACTCTGAAGCAAAAAACAAAACGCGTGACCCAAGAATTGAAACTAAAAAAAAAAAAAAAAATGCTCCTGGTGCAGACAAAAACTTATTTGAAACTTCTCGACAATTTGTTTCGTGGCACAGACATGTTATGTGCCAGTCTTTATTCCCTCAGACTACAATTGTTGCATCATTCTCATTTGTCACTGTCAGTGGTCACTGCTCCTCTGAACTGTCTGCTTGCATCCCTCCGCCATTCTGGCGGGTGCGTAGCACCCGTGTAGCAGCAAACTCTTATCCCTTTTGTTCAATTGATTGATGGAAGACTTAACTTCACTCCGTCCTTCATGTATGCAACAGGTCAAGTCTAGAACTGTCTTCCTGTGTATTTCATACTGTCTATGACCCTCCAGTCTTTTAAACGCTGTATGTTCACACATCTCTGAAGTAACAGATCTTGAATTGGGCTCGTAGCTTTTTATTTTTTTGTTGGAGGGAACAATCTTTCAGGCTTTATAGCGTTTGATTCCTTCACCTTGCATTTATTTTTTTAAAGATTTTTCTGGGAACGTTACCTAAAAATTAGCTGCTATTGTGTTCATCTGTCATGTTGGACTAAGACCAGTTACATGGGTATGAAATGGCTGGGTAGGTGTGGAACAGCATACTGATTTAATATATACTTTTTTAGTTGCCAACTTGCACCAGACCATTTGTGCTAAATTTACGCTTCAGCCCATCTCGGTTAAGATGCGTGTTAGATCAAGAAACTAATAAGGGGTGTAAACTGTAGGAGCGTTTTCATAAGTTAACGTCTTTTTTCATGATTTTCAAGGGCAGTCTTAAAGGCGAGAAATGTTACTTGTCAAATTTAACTTTTGGCCTGATTTACTATAACTGGAGTGAAGGTGTTTTTTAAGGACGCTTTGTTAATGTTGGATATGTTACGACGACATTTCACATGAGTCGTCAGAAATGGTAGTTCATTCGGTTGCCATTTGCTCCCAAAATTAGAACTGGGAGACTGAGGATGAAATGAAGGGATGGAGTGGAGAGGATGAGACTGAGAGAATTAACTGGGAGAGTTTATGTGAAAGAGATAGAGGGGGGAGACCAAGGATGAGATGGAGGGATGGAGTAGAGAGGTATAAGAAAGAGGATTGTGTAAGCTGGGGGGGGGGGATGGAGACTAATTAAAAGTGTATGTGAGTGAGGTTGAGGTGGGGGCTGAGGATGAGATAGAGGAATGAAGTGGAGGTACACGAGGGAGGGGTTGTAAGCTGGGGGAATTTCTGAGCAGGAGACAAGAGGTGCGAGAAAGAGGATTGTACAAGCTGAGAGGGGGACGGAGAGTAAGACTAACTAGTAATGCATGAGAGTGAGGTGGAGGTGGAGGCTGAGGATGAGATAAGGGTGGAGTGGAGAGGTACATGAGGGAGGGGCTGTAAGGTGGAGGAATGGAGAGTAGGAGACTAACTAGGAGAGTGTGATTGAGGTGGAGTGGGGGAGGGGATAGACTCAGGATGAGATGGAGGGATGGAGTGGAGAGGTATATGAGAGGGGGTATGTGAGGTGGCGGTAGGGCAATGAAATGGCAGGGGACAGGGAGGCAGTTTGTTCAGGATTAAGAAGTCTGGCTGTGGGTAGAGGTAGATAACTTGTCCACACCTTCATTCTCGGTAATAATAATATGGCCATGAGTTACATATTTACAGAGGTTTATTTGTTTGCTGATATACTCTGAACTTTAACTTGGGCTAATATTTTAACCTTTCCAGCCTGAATTACGTATTATAGAATCTTAAAATATGATACTAGTCACAAACATACTATGAAAAGGATTTTGAACCAGAGCATAGCCTTTCTGTGCCTCGAGTTGTTACACAGCTGGAAAAGAAAGGAAAAATAGGCCAAAGTTAGTGAAGAGTATAATAATGCCATGTTCAGTAGGATGTGATTTTGTTGATGGATATTTAACATGCATCACAGCCAAAGCACGGTAGTATCTTTGAACCCCTTCAGTACTGTGATGTCTTTTCTCAGTTTATTGTTACATCTCAGGTGATTTAAGGTTTATTTTTGTTGCTGCCACACTTTCATTCAGCTTAGGATTTCTGATGCCATCCTTACCTTGTCCTTCCCCCCTGTCCTGGCTCTGGCCTACTCTGCACTCTTGCTTTACCCAGCCTTGCCCTGCTTTAACCCTCCAAAGTGAAGTCACCCCCTTGCCACACCCAGATGTGTCCTCCTTTACCTATCATGTCCTGCTATTCTTGCCCTGACCAACCCCTCCAGTATGTCACATTAAGCTGAATAAAATCGTGTGGTGTCAACAGGAATAAAACGTCCATGTACTAATGGGGTTAATTGGCCCTACTCAGTCCTTTGATATATGCCATTTTGACCAATTCTTTTTACTGAAACTGCAGCATATGTGAGTTATGTGTATGCAAATATTTTGAACTGTTCTTTAACCTGCATTAAAGCAAACACAGGCTGCGTGGTTGCACAGAGTGTTTAGCAATGCATGTTAATACAGCCCTTCTCATCCTTTGTTGATTGCTATGTTTACTTGTATAGCTCTGCTCGGCTTTAGCTGGGCAGAGCGATACAAGACATGGTATATACAATGTGATGAGCAGGGCACGGTCTTGGAAGCATCTTGGGGTAGGGCACCGAACCTATCTCGATAAATCGGCCACGAAAATACGGACTGGCAACCCTCACCTCATCGGTTGCCAGTCCGTATTTCTCTGGCCGATTTATCGAGATAGGTTATTTTTTGTACTTCCTCCACGCTTGTGTATATCTGGTGGAAATAAAACTAATGTCTTACACTACTATGTCTTTATTATATACCTTTTTTATATATATCACTTATATGTATATATATAAATGGACTTTGAAAAATATCAGAATACCAATAGACACATGAATAGTACGAAGGAGAGATCACTTCGTACTATATATAGATAAGCCAACTGCTGATGGACTTAGAAAATTTGCCTTTAGATGATGAACTTTGATAAAACGTGACTTATGGACTTAGTAAAATATCAGCAGCATGACTTAATGGACTTAGTCAAATATCAACATACATGAAACGGGACTTATGAACATACAAAAGCTAAGCATTAACATATATTAAGAGGAGATATATAAAATTCAACAAATTAAATAAAGGGCAAGGCAAGGGAGGGAAGAAGACAGCAGCAGAGGAAGGACAGCACGACAAAGGGCAGGGCAGGGCAAGAACAACGGGACACAGCAGGTGGGGACACAGCAGGTGGGGACACAGCAGGTGGGGACACAGCAGGTCAACGGCAGCAGAGATGAGAGACAGCAGTACAGTATATGATGACAGGACAGTGATGGAAGGACATGAACTGCAAGACAGGGCATACCATGGGTGGAGGGGAGGACAGGGCAGGGGAGCGGAGGCATGACAGTACAGGAATACCAGGACAAGACAGGACAGGTCTGGCAGGACAGTGTTTTGAGGACACGACAGGGATAGCAGGAGTACAGGGCAGGGGAGACGTCGTTGGGCATTGCATGGGTGCAGGGGAGGGTATGTCAATGATGGCAAAGCAGGGTAGGGAAAGGGTGCAGGGCAAGGAAGCATGGCAGGGGTGCAAGGAAAGGATGCAACAAAGGGCACGGCTGAGTACTGGGAAAGGTAGGGAAGGGAAAGAAAGGTAGCAGAACAGGGTGGTGGTGGTGGTGGTGGTGGCAGGGTGGGGTGCAGGGTGGTGGTGGTAGGGTGGTGGTAGGGTGGTGGTAGGGTGGTGGTGGTGGTGGTGGTAGGGTGGTGGTAGGGTGGTGGTGGTAGGGTGGTGGTAGGGTGGTGGTGGTAGGGTGGTGGTGGTAGGGTGGTGGTGGTAGGGTGGTGGTGGTAGGGTGGTGGTGGTAGGGTGGTGGTAGGGTGGTGGTGGTAGGGTGGTGGTAGGGTGGTGGTGGTGGTGGTAGGGTGGTGGTGGTGGTAGGGTGGTGGTAGGGTGGTGGTGGTAGGGTGGTGGTGGTAGGGTGGTGGTGGTGGTGGTGGTAGGGTGGTGGTGGTGGTGGTGGTAGGGTGGTGGTGGTGGTAGGGTGGTAGGGTGGTGGTGGTGGTAGGGTGGTGGTGGTGGTGGTGGTGGTGGTGGTAGGGTGGTGGTGGTGGTGGTGGTGGTGGTAGGGTGGTGGTGGTGGTGGTGGTGGTAGGGTGGTGGTGGTGGTGGTGGTGGTAGGGTGGTGGTGGTGGTGG